>NC_056735.1:61453972-61473972 GCF_019279795.1 Protopterus annectens
GAGATTCTATGACCACTCCCAGTTTGCAGTCATTAGCAAACTTTGTCAGCCACAGACCTTTAGTTTTAGCTTGTACTTCACATAAATAGATTCCAAACAGCAGAGGTCCCAGGATTGATCCCTGTGGAACACCACTGGTTGCAGGTCTGCTGCTGGAGGTGGATTCCCCTATTTTGATTATATGGGTTCTATCAGTGAGCCAATTAGTGACCCATCTAACAATATAAGGGTTGATACTTAGCTGGGTACGTTTGTCAGTGATGCCTCAGTGTGGGATAGTGTCAAAAGCCTTGGGTAAGTATAGATAGGCTGTATGCACAGATTTCCCCTCATCCACGGCCTTGGTGACTGTCTCGAAGAAGTCCACCAGGTTTAACACGCACAATCTCCCTTTGACAAATCCAAATTAAGTAGGGTCAAGTGTTTGGAGATTACCTATATCTTTGTTGATAAGGTCTCTCCCTTTTTTAATTTCTCCAAATGTTTTGGGTTTCTAATACCATGATGGGAATGGATCCCATTTCTAAGTCAAAGTACGATTAAAGTTCATGAAATTAGTATTGTTTCAATCATTGATGTCAACCAGTAATGCTCTTTGCAGCACCCTCAGTGTGCCCAGTAATGACTCCTTCTGCAGTTCATATGGAGTTACATGTATTGATAACATATCTAAATACAGTTGTAGATTCTTTTTTATAAGACCCATTGCTCCTACTAATATTGGGACTGCCTGGGTATCTTTCCTCCACATTGCTCTTGTTTCTGCCTGCAGATCCTGATATTTTATGACTTTGTGTCTCTGTACGTAAGACACTGTAGTCACTGGGTGTGGCGATTTCAATGATCGATGCTACTTCTGTCTTATTTTCATGGCCCACTGTATCCAGTTTTCTAGCATCTATCTTTTGAACTGTTGGTAATGGGTGATCTCATGTGATGTAAACTTCATAATTTTCTATGATGCTTTGTGGCTCAGGTTTCCAGTGCTTTCAGCCACTTCAATACCATAATGTTTGCACAATCCCCAGTGCAACAATCTTGCCACATTATTATGATTTTAGTATACAGTCCTTCTGCCATTAGTGTGTTACAACCAGCAACGAGGTGTGCGACTGTTTCCAGTTCAGTTTTACAAAACCTACATTTGTCTGTTTCTCCCACATGTTCAATGGACTTTGTAAACCAGTGTGTAAGGTCCATGATAATTCACTACATGGACTTCCAGATGACGCTAGTCAGGCTCATATGTCTATTGTTCCCAGGGTCAGCAGAAGCACCACCTTTGTGCAAGAGGATAATGATGTCCATTATACATTCAGCTAGGATGAAGCCAGGGCTTCAACTATCTTTGAAAAGAGTACTCAATGGTGTTGCTAGTTCTTGTTGGAGCTCATGTAGGACACAGCCTGGGATGTTATCAGGTCCCATTGATGCTGCATTTTTGACCTTAGAGAGAGCAGAAAGAGGACAGGTAATAAGGATGATGTGGGGTATGTGTGGCAGGGACAGGGGAGTGAAGTTTTCACAGAACCTGTCAGCTAACATGTTAGCTATGTCCATGGGCTTAGTATATGTGGTATCATTAACTACCACTTGAAGAACAAAAACAAAAACAAAAACATAAACTGGTAAATCCACAAAAAAGGCACTGAGGCTCTCAAACGAAACTCCTTCTTTATTCACAAATGAATGGTAAGCGCTTTCACCGGCTACCATTCATTTGTGAATAAAGAAGGAGTTTCGTTTGAGAGCCTCAGCGCCTTTTTTGTGGATTTATCATTAACTACCAGTTTGGCACAAATCTGTGCCTTTCCTTTTAGGTTATTAATGTAACTAAAGAAAGCCTTATGGTTGTCCTTAGTTGAGGAAGCTAATTTGGATTCATAGTTTGCTATGGAGGACTTCACAAGAAATCTTATTTGCTTGTTTAAGCTGAGGAGGGAGTGCTTCCAGTTTAGGGCTCACTCCCTCTTACTCGTAGACAGCAATTTCTTTCTCTTATTGTAAAGCCTGCTAGTGGCAGCTGTCTACCAGGCAGGTTTGCCCTTCCTTGAGGAGCTTGTTTTGGTCCTATCAGGTACGGTTGAGTCAATGCAGTTATACAGGTGTTTGTATAAAGCACTGGTGTAGAACTCGGCATAGTTGCCAGTTCCATCTGAGGGAGAAGATGCAATGAAGCTATTTATACCATCCCATAAGTGGTTATAATCTGCTTTGGAGAAGTTTTTTTAGTTTAGATGCTGCTGGGGGGAGGGGTTCAGGTGTGATAGTTACTTAGAATGAAACTGATTTGTGTTCAGATCTCACCAGAGAAGACCTCACAGTGGTCCCCCATATTTATAAGCACCAGATCCAGCATGTTTGCACCCATTGTGGGGGTGTCAATTATGTGGTCCACCACATTCGAATTAACAAAGTCAAGGAACCTTAGGGCAAGTGAGTTTGAGCACATGTAATTTACCCAGTCAATGGATGGGTAGCTAAAGTCACCCAAAACCATGGTGTTTGGATGTATCTTGATAGACTCAAGTAGATCCAAATAGGCAGAGTGGGTGTCCTGATTCATGGAGGGGGTCCTGTAGCTGGCAGTGACTTGAATAGTTGTCCTACCAACAGTTAATTGCACCTGAAGTATCTCCAGGGAATCATACTGTTTAACCAAGCTGGAGGCGCATTTATCTTTAATGAATATTGATACACCATCTCCTTTAGTTTTCACACCTCCAGTTTGTAGTCTGAACGAGTGGAAGGAGATGTAGCCCAATATGGCTGGGTGCTCTACACAGCCTTGAACCAGGTCTCCTTGACTGCACAAATGTCTACATCTTCCATGGTACTGACTACTTCCAGTGACTGCAATTTCATGTTAAGACTCCTATGATATAGCACCATAACCTTGAGGTTGTTTGTAGATGGAGTTTTTACATTAGGAATTTTGTCTTTGAGACACTGCCTAAAAAGGCCTATGGGGGTGTGAAGAGCCTTGGCCAGTAGCCGAAATCCCAGAGGTAACAGATGAAGACTATCTCTGGCAAAACATTAAGGTCTGTCGAACATGTCATCCCAGGCTGAAAGATACTGTAAACCCCTAGAATGGCACCAGAAACTAAACCAATTATTGAATTCAATAATTTTCTGTTTATATTGAGGCATCATTGTAGGCGAAGGTAAAGTGAGGATTAAGGCTAGGGACATACCTGGCTGAGACAGGTTCCTATTAAGTGATCAAACTTCAAAAAGTTCGAACCCTATATGGTCGAAACCATACAGTCGAACTTGCAGAAGTTCAAGCACGTTAAAAAAAAAAGCTTAAAAGTAAAATAAATCCTTGCAAGCAGAGGGGCAAGCCTCCCTGCACCCCCCAAACCCCCTGCTCTTTAAATATACCAATTCCGAGACCGCACTATAGTGCAGAAAGGGAATATTTCCCTTTACTGCACTGTAGTGCGATCTTGGAGTTGGTATATTTAAAGAGCAGGGGGGCTTGCCCCCCCTGCTTGCAACAGTTAGTTTACTGTTGCATGTTTTTTTTTATTTTTTTCGGTGTTTGAAGTTTTGAAACTTCAAACAGACAAGTTTGATATTGCCGTGTTCGAAGTTTCAAAACTTCGATCACGTAATAGGAACCCGGCTGAGACACATAGTCCAAGAGCTCAGTCATGTCTCTCTTCATATAGTTCAGAGAGGTACGTCTCAAGTCATTCACACCAACGTGGACTATGACAGAGTCATAACAGTACCTGTTGTTGAGAGACTTGAGTGCACGTGTGATATGGGAGATGCTGCCGCCTGTCAGACAGCTGACTGTGACATTCACCTTATCCAGCTTGATGAGATGGACATCTGTGTGTCTAAGGATGGAATCACATATGACTGATATGTTTGGTTTTGTGTTTTGCCTTAAGGCTTGACAGGTAAGAGACTGGTGTGTGAACTATTGTCTGTACTGTGTTCTGCAGAGGAAGTATTATGTGTAGCATTGCTTGTGTTTGTGTTTGGGAGGTCTTTGATGTTTAGGTGTGTTTCTGGCAGGGCCTCCGCATATGTAGGTATGTGTCATGCAGGTTTGGGTGGAGTAAGAGGTGAGGTGTGCATGCTGACAACCCTTTCTTTGTACTGACTGGTGTGTGAGAGAGCATGAATTCAAGGTTCTTAATATAGTTGCATCTCTCACATGTTGAGTTAGTGTGGACAAGGAGTAGAGAGTTGTCAGTGTACATGAGACAGTTGCTATACTGTCTCAGGATGCCCATGACAACCAAGCTGGCTGGAGAAACTGTGGGAGACTGTCTGTCCAGAGTGTTAGGTAAATTTATATGGTCAGAAAGAAAAGGTCACACTTAGGAATGGCTAGTGGGAGAGACGTGTATAAATACCTCTGATGCTAGGCTTACTGCTCTACCTGACAGTACATCAGGGCTGCAAAAATCCTCTGGAGGACCACACACAAAGTGCTGAAGGAAAATTTAACAAGCAAAATGTTTGCGTCTATAGCCACCAATGGTAACTACTGCTAAGTGACAGTGCACGATGGTGGCTACATGCAACCACGCTCAGACACAGAGCTTATATTAACCAAGAAATAACCCTTTTAACTCAAACTAGCCAATAAGGATGCTCTCTCTAAGCTCTAGTCCAATCACCCTCAATTAGATGGGACCCAGACATCACTATCCTCCCACAAGGATGCAGAAGGGCCTTCTCCAACAAGAATGGCTTGAATTTGATGCTCAGAAGTTATAAAACAGATCCAGGAACAGAAAACCTGGAACTGGACTATGCTACAGCTGAACTAGTATAGTATACAGTAAATTGTGGCAAAAAAAACATTTCAAACAATTCAAACAGACAATAGAATGCAGATACAAATTAAAAGTGCAATATAAGAGCAAAATCAGGCACTTATAGTTAGTTGGAAGCAATGGATGCTTCATATCTTTCAGTATCTCAGCAAATAACTGGTTTTAGTGCTCAAGTGATACAAGACAGTCAAGATTCAGTAAGTCTGAATCTAGCCTACAGTATAAAATGCAGAAGTACTAGAAATTCAAAGTGCATAAAATCACAGTCATAACAGAAAAAAAAGTTAAAATAAAGCAGCAATTCGGTAGAACACTGTTTTCAATTTAATCAGGCTACTAACAACCAGTAACAAAAATGCAAAATAAATGCAAATGAACACTTTTAAGAACAAGCAGCAAAAGCAAAATAAAGTAATAAAGTAGGAAGAGACAGTATTAATACAGCAAAATACAGTAAAAGCAGCTGAATAAAGTGTATTTTTAGTCAAGTAGAAAGGGAGGAAACAGAAGCTAATTTAAGGTTAAGAAACTAAGACCTCTAGAATATTAATAATCAATAAAAATCAATTATGTAAAGAATGCTGCATTTTCCTATTATCAGCCTTCCATAAAATTTATGTTTGAACACTATGACTTTAATATCTCTGTTGACTTTTTAGTATGACAAAGTAATGTGTAGTTTTTTCAAATTTTGTGCTTGAATGTTATGACTGTATTATGTCTGTTAAGTTCTCATTCTGGCAAACGAATGTGTTTTCATATTTTTGCCTGAATGTTATGACTTTATTAGGTCAGTCTAGTTTTTCCTTTTGTTAACCATATGTATGCAGAGCTTTTCTCCTCAGGCCTCCATTGAAAATGTGTACCTCATGACCCAGTCTGACTTTCCCTATTGAACAAATGCAAAATAAAAGAATAAATAACTTTCCAAAACACCGAAACACAGTCTGTGCTGACTGCTGAATTGTCATACAGCAAAGGAAAGTAATGCACATCTTTCATAACATGCCATATGTGGATCGCCTCAAATGGTCTATCACTATACTTGGTCCCCTGCAGAATATCGATAGGTGATCTAGGTCTGTCACACTAATACATCCCTGGATCCCAATCTGATGGACCAGTCTCATATTTACAAATGGAATGGCATCACAGCTACCAGATCTAAAGAAAAACTTTGCTTGGAATATAAAGTGGATATGTTGGAGGGTCAGGAATGTGTCTCAGAAAATGCCCCCTTCTCTGAAACATACTTCCTATCCATGTGAATAAGAGATTTTCCTTAATCCTAGTCAAGCATAATGTGGACCTGTAGCCTGGGAGATAGCTGTAGACATAGCTTATTATTATAAACATGTGTCTCTACCATCTTTACCTCTGCGGGAAAAGTCTTTAGTCCTTGGTTCTACTAAATGTGTAGATATTGGTATTATGGAGAAAGCAGACTTCTCAGATGATTGGGTCAGTAATGGCACAGCTACCAAGCTGGAGATCTACAGTGTATGAGACTATGAATGAAATGATAGATCGTATCCCATGCAAGTGAGTACCAGAGCCAGCATGCTTGCACCCCTAGTGGACATATGGACTGTATGTTAGATGTTGTTTCTATTGACAAATTCCTGGAAGATTCCACATTTGGGGTCATGTACGAATGCCAGTTTATAGTGGGGTAGTCAAAGTCACCTACAAAAATGGTACTTAAATGAATGGTCACTTACTTTAATATAAAGATGTGTTATGGGAATTCATGGTCACAGACAGCGATATAAACTGGCAAATATATGAGATGTGGAGAAGCTCAAAATCATTTTCTTGATTGAATATCATTGAGTCATGATTGTGTTTCATTATAACATGAGGCAGCTCCACACCTGGTTCCTGTTGTCTTGAATGAACATCGAGTCATGATTGTGTTTCACTATAACATGAGGTAGCTCCACACCTGGTTCCTGTTGTCTTGACTGAACATCATTGAGTCATGACTGTGTTTCATTATAACATGAGGCAGCTCCACACCTGTTTCCTGTTGTCTTGACTGAACATCAAGTCATGATTGTGTTTTATTATAACATGAGGTAGCGCCACACCTGGTTCCTGTTGTCTTGATTGAACATCATTGAGTCATGATTGTGTTTCATTATAACATGAGGCAGCTCTGCACTTGTTGTCTTGATTGAACATCATTGAGTCATGATTGTGTTTCATTATAACATGAGGCAGCTCCACACCTGGTTCCTGTTGTCTTGAGTGAACATCATTGAGTCATGTGTTTCATTATAACATGAGGTAGCTCCACACCTGGTTCCTGTTGTCTTGACTGAACATCAGTGAGTCATGATTGTGTTTCATTATAACATGAGGCAGCTCCACACCTGGTTCCTGTTGTCTTGACTGAACATCAGTGAGTCATGTGTTTCATTATAACATGAGTCAGCTCCACACCTGGTTCCTGTTGTCTTGAGTGAACATCATTGAGTCATGATTGTGTTTCATTATAACATGAGGCAGCTCCACACCTGGTTCCTGGCTGTGCAGTAGCTTGTCCTCTGCACTGCCAGGGAACTCTAGTTTTGACACCATGTTTTTATAAGTGCACAAATATATGCATAGTCTAAGGTAATTACAGCTTGGAGGGATTAGAGTTTCTTGTTTGACTCCTGCCATTTAGCAGTAACACTGTCAGATTGTCTAGAATTGATTTTGATACAATGAAATGTTTGTCAGGTCCTAAGTGCATAAAAATGCACTATGGAGATGGACAGTGTTTTAGCCAATATTCCCTGGCCTAGAAGAGACAGGTGCAGGTATCCCTGGCAAAGCAGTGTGGTCTGTTGAATATATCCTCACTTGCAGAAAAGCATTGACCCCCTTGGATTTCTGCTGGAGATAAGGAGTCAAAGGTGCCTTCTGTGTCTAACTGTTAGGGAGTGAAGACTTCTCCCCTGAAGGAGGACAGCAGTTCTCCCAGCATGAGTTATGGAAGCTGCCACCAATGTATGTCAGCAATCAAATGCCAGATAGGGAACAATAAATTAATTGTGGCATGGTTGTTAGATGCACTCTACTGGCTGGCCCCAGACATCAGGCCTGCTGTAGAACATGGCCCATAGCATTAACTGGCTAGGTGAGTTGTTGCAGTCTGGGCTGTCCTGGCAGCAAATCATGTAGGTGTGCATCCTCCCTTATGTATATTTTCTTAATTCTTGTTTATTGTTCAGCACTCCCCATTGCCATTTGTTACCCTCAGTGTACTTGTGGCCAACCACTGTCTTCCCACATTCTGTGTGTAGACCACCCCTGTCTGTCTGTCTGTGTTTCTGTGCTACCTGGCCTTCTCCCCCTATCCTATCCTATCCTATCCCCAGCGATCCCTCTGTACCTTATCCACATTTGCTTTTTTTTATAAAGCTTACAGAAAAGGCTCTTTCCACACCAAATTAAAGCTATCATCCTTTTACTCATCTGTTGTACCTTATGGCTACCCTTCTGTGTTCAACTGTGCTTGATCTTCTCCCCTGACTTACTTTTCTATCACCTGCACACTGACACGGGTCTTTCTCTGCTGACCACTGCGCTGTTATTCTGATGCCACATGGGAACTAGCTGCAGCTAGACATCATCATGTTGCACGTGTGAGCACACATTGACTAGGCACTCCAGCTTGCCTTCCCTGTGATGTTTATCACATCAGCCAACTCTGCTACTCTAACACTTAAAATAGGATCTAAATATGTTCTGAGAGTTTGCATTGTATGTGCAATTAGTGAAGTAGTTCAAAGCTAAGAAATATAACAAATTGAGGAGGGACTTCTTCAAAGGAAGGCGCAGGTCATCATGGCTGCAAAAGAAAAGGCAACAGTGGACATCAAGGAGTACAGGACCACTTTTTGCAGAACAAGAAATTCAGTAAGATATTAGCTGAGATAATATTTTTTATCCTATTGGCAGTCCCCAGAAAACACTTCCCGTAATTGCAGCAAGCCCGTTGCAATGACACAGCTCCCCCCATAGCAGGGTTACAAGGAGTTGTCAGTACAGCTTTATTCCACATTTCTCCTTTGGACTATATACATCATACATGTACACATGCATACATGCATTCATACAGGCACATACACACACACACACACACACACACACACACACACACACACACACACACACACATACACTCTCTCTTTCTCTCTCTCTCTGTACTGCATCATCATGAAAAAATGGGCAGTTCTATAGAAATCAATGAAACATGGCTACTATTACAAGAGCAACTTATGGGTCAATATGTCCATATCCATGCATGCAAATCCACTACAATGATATCAGTGCACCAGTGCCCGTTGGCTATCATTTATACAGCAATAGGTCAGTCTGCAGTTGCATAGCAGCTGTCCATTACACTGTGACAAAGAGATATACATTCATACACAAACCATGTACCAGTGAGTCATGGTGCTTTGTCCACTTTTCCAAAGGCCACTGCTGTGTTAGTAAGGGACAAGAACAACCAACAATCTCAGATTAGTATCCTCCTACCAACTACTGGAAGCCAACTGCGCAGACACAACTCGCCTGCTAGCAGGGTGTCAGAGAGGGGCATTTAAACTGAGCATGTCAGCTCAATACACCATGTACACAGTGCATGTATGCATGAGCAAGCATGTACAAACACACACACACACACACACACACACACACACACACACACACACACACACACACAAACATTCAACCCACACATAGCATTTATCTATTCCTTTCAATAGCCCTTACTGTAATCCTGGCCGTCAGACACTCGCATACACACACTCAACCCCAATGCTGAAACTTTTATTACAAATGAAAATTTCAGCATTACTCTTGTACACTCAATAATCCAACATTCAATTCTTTCACCATTCAGCACATGGATACAAGGTACAGAGTTTGATTCTGACCTAAGATTATTGGATACACTTAAAATTACTCTTCAGGGCAGTCAGCCCAGTGTTCACCTATGAACCTACTTGTGACATGCTATTACATACGCATGTATATAAATATATATATATATATATATATATATATATATATATATATATATACATACATATATATATATATATATACATATATATATATATATATATATATATATATATATATATATATATATACAGAGAGAGAGACACACACACACACACATATACATATATAATATATATATATATATATATATATGCGTGTGTGTGTGTGTGTGTGTGTGTGTGTGTGTGTGTGTGTGTGTGTGTGTGTATGATAAGTATGTTTCATTTGATCTAAAATATATTTCATCAAAAATAAAACAGTATTACAACTGACCTAAAACATATTTCACTGAAAACACAAATGACTGAAACACATTTCATAGAAAATTTTATATACACTAAATATACCTCCAAAAGGTGTTTTTGCAACCCTCTCTATCCTCACATAACCATTTCTTAAATATTACATAATCACACAAACATGGGAAAAAAGAAAGCTTTTCACTCACTGAATGACTGCTGGCACACAAACACAAACACAGATTTCTAGAGATAAGGTAAACATGACAGTAAACATTAGCAAAGTATAAATACCAATCAATTTGCTTTGGAATTTTTATTATTCATAACCACACCAGCAGTGATTTTCTATAGCCTTGCACGTTTTTGTGTCAAATGTGATTCAGACATTTGTGCTTTTAATGAAATGTGTTTTAAATCACCTGTGGCACTTTTTTTTTTGAAAAATATATTTTAGATCAAATAAAACACACACACACAAATACACACTCATATAGATAGATAAATAGCTAGCTAGATAGATAGATAGATAGGTAGGTAAGAACCTTGATGATTGGATGGGAGATAGGAAATTCACCCCGGGGATCACGTCAGTCGCCCTGCTAGATAGGGGCCCAGGGAAGTAAGTATTGTGGGAAGAAATAGCCAGGGAATTGTTATGGCTAGGCTTGTATAGGCCCTAGGACCAATAGCCTAGTACCAACTTATGAACCTATGATAGATAGATAGATAGATAGATAGATAGATAGATAGATAGATAGATAGATAGATAGATAGGGTTTACTATCATAATGTCGACAATCAGTTCTATTTTGAACTAAAACGCTGACAAGTTTTCTCGAACTTTGAGAGTTATGAAAATGTAAATGTCAAACATAACCCAGTAAAGTCAATTCGACATGAATTAACAGACCATTTCCTCTGTACCTAGCACAAAAGGAACACCAGTACTTGTTGTCACAGGTATGAATGTACTGTATAACATTAAACTTTAGGTTCTTGCAGGGGAGGGCAAGCCCCCCAGCACCCCCCATGGGGGGCTGGGACCCCTCCCCCCCATCCACTGCAATTTATATATTCCAACTCCAAGATTGCACAACAGTGAGGAAAGGCATGAATTACCCTAACCCTACTGTATCACAATCCCTGACAGTACTTCGAGTTCATATCATCAAATGCACAGTGCATTCGCTGATATGAACTTTCAATACGGATATGTTCAGCAAGATGGACATTCGAAAAATCCAACTTTCGAGTGTTCCATCTGTGGGCATGCCAACTCACAATTTTAATAATAAACCAATAGATAGATTGAGTGATAAAATTACTATATACAGAAACATCTTAATGTTGACGTCTGTTTTCTTGACATGCTTTCATTGACAGGTGTTTGCGATTGACAAGTCCAGGGAAAGGGGGAACTGTCCTTTCCATGGTGATTGTGCAGTCTCAAAGTTAGTATATATAATTAGCAGGGGATATGGAAGTGTGGGGGAGGGGCTTGCAAACATGGTGTATTTTACTTTGCAGTGAGGTTAATCCTTGAAGCATGCACAGAAGTGTCAAATTTTTGATGTCTATATTAATACATCAACATGAGGAATGCTGAAATTCTGTCTGTTCAACATTAGGGACTATATCTATATCTATATCTATATCTATATTTATATATAACACACACACACACAGACACACACAAAGATGGGGTAAAAGGGGAGCAGCCTCCCATTGCGGAGATTTATTACCTGTTTTGTGATTTACAATTTTTCATTTATACATTCCTGCAATTTTATTTTTCAATATTATATACCTCTATTCATTGCAATCTTGGCAAAACATAACATAACGCATAGGTAATCAGAAGATAATGTTGAACTAACTTAACCTACTAGTTAATGAGCTCTTAGTGGATAAGATTTTAACTTGCCTATTTTATCTCCAAAATTTGAAACTTAGCAAATAGACTTCACTATAAAAAAAAATCACTGCTGCTGCATTTTCTATTTACATATTAGCAGTTATTCACTGCCAGCAATGTTTTCGTTTTTTTTTTTTTTCAGTTCTGTGATCATGTAGTGAATATATTTATATAAGGGGTTGTGGAGGATGATGCTGGAGAGCTTGCACAGCTGGCAAATTTTTAACAAAATTATTGTAGCTTTGACCATTTTTCTTCATATAGGTTTCAGCTGATTGGAACTTGGGAGGGCATAGCAGAAGCAACTCTGTATACATATGCATATACAAAAGGGAATTAATTGTGCAGAAATGTATTGCTAAATGCAAGTTCAACTGTTACTTTAAATAGCAAATTTACTTTTCCATCATTAAATATGTTAGCCATTGTTGTTTTCAGCAGGAAGATACTCATTATGAATTACAGAAAAATGATAAACGGTATTTAAAAATCATGACATATTGTTTATACCAATATTACATAGCTATTCATTTTCATTATAATCTCCACAGGTCTTTCCTTTCTTTATACATGTAGGTACTATAATTTAGGTATGCATTCTTTGCCTCCCAAGCAGAATTGGCCAATATTATTAATTTTTGTGCAACATTATAAAAGCCTTTGTCATGTAGGTCTATTAGGTTAAAACAGGCAACTTTGAAGGACAACAGTGTTAAACAATCTAATATAAAACTGTCATCTGCTATATTCTCACTGTTAATTAAATTTGTTGTTATACTTAATGGAATTCAAAGAAATGTTAGCTGGTTAGTTACACTAATGAACTACTTTACAAGGATGTTTGCTAAATACACACTACACAGATTGATAATACTCTTGCATTTAAAATTAGCTTACAGGATATATATATATATATATATATATATATATATATATATATATATATATATATACTGCCCGAGCCAAATGGTAAGATATCCTGCAATTTTTTTTTCTCATACACTTATAACTGTCTAACTTTGTTAAGTATGGCATTACAATAAAGCATGAATCATCACTTACTTGTTACCAGACTGGTTGTTTGAGATTTCAGAACAAGTGGTTATGCTGGTAAGTTCAGAAAAGAAACTGAAGACTGAAGTAGATTGCAATTTTCATGTACTTTGATCCAGGGACAATCCAGGTGAATGTTTTTATTAAGTGATTTACTTAGGTTGCAGTGTTTGGGAAATGAATGTGTTGGGCTCAAACCCAGGACCACCAGATGAAGCTCATTAGCAGAGGAGGTAATAGCTATAACCTGCAACATTTGATTTGATTTTTTTTTATTTTACTTCATCTGTTCATATATCAGTCATGGATATCACATCATAATAAAATTTCGTTGAGATATGAGCCATGCAAATGGCAAAGAAAGGATATATTACCCATTGATTGACATATTGCAAATATATTATAATTTAGGATTGTCTATGAGAAGCAGTAGATTACGTTAGCAAGCCAGTAGTAAGGCTGTAAACAGTAATATCTAATAGGAGTGTTAGTTGTAACTGTGTGCTAACAACTGCACAAGAAGAGAAAAACATACATTTTACTCTGCTCTATAATTCCGTCCTAATTATCTAACTGCAGTACCTTATATTGTTTGCTTTGGCAACTGCTGAAAAAAAAATCAGAGTAGAAAAGTAACTGAACTTGGCAGCATGTCTGTCAAGATTGCCCAAGCCCTCATGATTATTTTTTGTTGTTTTGGATCCCAGCATTAAAGCTGATAGGGAGAGCACCCCCTGTGTAAGTTGTAGCTGAGTGGAACTCTAATGTCAGTACATAACAAAGTGTAAAATTACAGACATAAATTAATCAAATTAATCTGGCGAGTCGTAACACAACTGCCTGAATAGCCAATGTGACTGTAAGACAGAACCTTTTCTCAGATATATTCTGCACTGTTAACTGCTCTGCTAATCTTCATATTGATCACCTTCTGAGTGCATTATTTAATTTACTTCTGTAGATATGCAACATCCTTTCCCTAGAATCTACCTGCTAGACTTTTTTTATATTCTGTAGAACTAGAGCAATTAAACAAAATGCCACCCATATATGATGAAACCAAATTTAAACCATCAGAAAAGGATAACATGTTTGGAGTTACATACACAATGTTGACAGTTCGATATAATATGTAAACATTTATGGAACAATTTAATTAACATTGGTTAGTGATTTCTTAATTTTTCTCCTTGTCTTTTATTTCCCATGCCTGAAAGTGAAGTTATAGATGGCTTTCAAACAAAGTAACAGATCCTAGTCATTTAAGAATAATTATAATCTGGAGTGTATCAAATGTCTTCAGTAGAAAGAAGCACTTCAGCCATTTGGAAAAATTAAAAAAGAGAAAGCTAATGGAAGAGGTTGTACTGAGTTGAATCATGTAATGCGGGGGGGGGGGGGGGAGATAACACAGCCTTCTCGGTTTATCCCTCAATGTGCCTTTCTGTGGACAACATTATGAAAATGATTTTGCATTTAAAAGAAAACTAGTAACCATTTGAGCAATAGAACTGCACGTTACTCTTGGAGCAAAGAATTTATAATCCATTGCAAAAGGAAAAAAACAGAATCTCTGCATTGGCATACACTATCCAAATGATCAGTAGTCTTAGAACTCACTCAGAAAAGCAATGTAACACAATCAAGAAAGAGTTGGATAGCTTCTCAGAATAGCAATAATTCCCCACAATATCAGCAACTCTTAGAGTTCAAAAAGTAGTCCATGCAAAAGTCTGTAGCAATGGTAAGAACCGTTACAAAAACAAAGCCGTGCAGCAACAGTTATCTGCACAATAAGTTCCTGCTTCTAGTCATGTTTTTATGCTCATACGAAGACAGTGTGAAGGGCGCGATTGAATACAAATGCTTGCGAGGGCATGCATAATTAAACAGTGGATGTTTCCAAGGTAGGATTGCCACCTTTTCAAATGCCCAAAGTGGGACATTTTTGGTACAAATGTTAGATTTTGCAGGTCGAAACATACCCATGGCCAGTACAAAGGACAGAACTTCACTTTTTTGCATAAATAAAAGCTTATTCTTGTAGCATTTTAGTTGCTTATTCTGTTTCTTATAACATTTAGGTGTTTCAGATACAGAATAACTGCTATATGCAACTATTACATAAAATATAGGAAATAATTTTGTCCTAAAATCTCAGGACATATACCATTTTTACAATTTTTTTGCAGGACACAACTGCCCAAAGAGGAACTGTCCCTCACAAAGTGGGACAGGTGGTAAACCTATTCCAAGGAGAAAACAGAAGAGGAGGGCATGTTCATGTGAATAATACAGAAATATGCGGTCTGAATGATGGGCAACTTTTCAGAGGATTAAGCAAGCGCAAGAGTAAGATGTTTGCTAACATGACTTGCAGTACCGATAGTTGCTCGCTCAAAATTGCTGCAGGAGAGAAAAATATAGCTCACTTTTGTGTTAAATATATTTTTGAGTAGTGGGCTCATTGGATAGGAAAGGAAAATGCATTTTGAAGAAGAAATAATGTTTTGCATCCTGTAGTTGTCCATTAAACATTGTATGTACTGCTGACATAACATCTGGGTTAAATCTCTGTCACACTTCCCTAAGTTTAGGAAAACGATTGGCTGAATCTTCTCCCAGACAATATTCTTCTCATCTCATCCTGTGCAAGTAAATTAACAAAAATCAAGTAACAGTAATACTTGTCTGGAGAACCAGTGTGGATATATAGAAAATGCAATGATTTTGTGGTCTCAAATTCAACTTGTAAGAGATTCGATATATTCAACTGAGGAATGGAGACAAAAAAAAAAAAAACTCAGTCAAACAAATCTGTAATAACCAAAACATGCTTGGTAAAGTGTACTAAACAATTAGAATGTCACAGGAAGTAAAATACACACAATAATTAAGTGCTACAATCTACAGAACCCTCAGGCACCTCTCTCTCATTAATGTGTGATAGACATGATAATGCTTTTTACAGTTCTAAATGATCACCCATCCAGGTGATGCATAAAGTCTACATAACTGTACATTTGACAGCAAAACATTGTGAGGCAAGCAGCTATATCCTGTCATACATTTCAGCACCACAATGACAAGCTTTTGGTTATACAATATAACTTGCACAGCAAAATCATTTTAAAGGATGTTACTGACTAACTTGTTCTGACAAGGGCCCAAATACAGTTAAACACATACATGCATCTGCACACAAAATTTCCAAGAATCAACAATGTTAAAAAAACTAAAAGAACGTGCAACCTTCTTATTATGGAAGATGAGAAACCTTATAAGATGGCTATATAACTGATCATTTTGCAGCAAAACAACACTGTGACACATCAACTGTCCAGATTTTTGCAGCATGTATTGATTTTTGCCTCATATTTCTGGTCTATTCCTCATAAAATGTGTGGCTTTCTGACAAATCACTGCTATGATTTGACGACTGAAGTCACTAAATAATGACATGCATTTGAGTTTCAGACTTCAAATCCTTCAGAAAATGTATGTTAAAACTAACCCTGTTACTTTAGAAACTTTCTAAGTTTATAAGAGCAGTATATTTAAAATCTGTCACTATTTCTGGGCCTCTGTCCTCCCGTTTTGTCAGGCTTTGCCCAGGTTTCTTGCACTAAGAGGTTGAGAGGTATGCTATGACACAGACGGTTGCACGCTCATGCAAAATACATTCCCTCTTGGATTTGAGAGTCATAAGAACAACCTTTCAGTTGCACAATAAATGGAGGATAAAAAAATAAATTTTAAAGGACATTATTAAATGACTTCCACTGACAAGCATCTAATGGACTGATACACAGATATGAATATCTCCACAAACCTTCCAAGAAGCAACATAAAAAACAAAAGATGAAAATGTTTGTTTGCATGAGAGATGTGAAAGCTTCTTACTAGGAAGCTGTACATCTGGATGTAAAACAACACTTTGAGGTGAGCAGATACAGCTCATAGAAAATACATTCCGTTGTTTTTTTTTTTTTTTTTGCAACCATAATAACAAACTTTTTGTTGTACAATAAATGTAAGACAGAAAAATCATTTCTAAAGGCTGTTAGCAGTTGACATATTGTGACAAGAGCCCTGATACAGTGACATGTGCACATGCATCCCAACAAACAACGAAGCTACAGTTTTAAGAAGTATAAAACCTTCAGGCATCCTCCCAATAGAACATTGCTCCATACTGTAAGTTTGAGACCTTTAAGTGTGAGTCCTGAAATTACAAAAAATAGCAGTGGTGGTTCTGCGGTAGCATTGTCGCTTCACGGTAAGACGCTGTCCGGTTCTATTTTCAGCTAGAGCGTCTTCTGTGTGGAGACATGCGTGAATGGGCGTAACTTCGTTGAAGGTTGTGCGTCAGGGCTGACAACTCGGCACGTAAAAATCTACTGCCAATCATTAGCAGACCGGAGTTCCGCTGTGGCGACCCCTAACTGGGAAAAGCCGAAAGACACAACAAGACAGCAAAAAAAAAAATATATCACTGTTAACATTTTAAATTAGTTTTTGCAAGGGACAGCCGCCAGCACCTCCCACACGCTGTGTACACGAGTATTTATAATATACTAACTCAAAGCTGTCTGTACCCCTAAGTGAATTGAATGCAATGATGTATGGCAATCTTAATATATATATATATATATATATATATATATATATATATATACATATATACATATATATATATATATACATATATATATATATATATATATATATATATATATATATATATATATATATATATATATATATATATATATACATATATATATATATATATATATATATATATATAAATAAAGATCATCTGTAATGGGGCCTCAGTTACAGTTCTAGAATTACAAGCAGTTGCCACAGATCATGTCAGCATAAGGAGTTATGACTCCAGTTTCTTCTCACCACCGTTCTAAAAAAAGCCATCTTCTACAGATTTACTGGGAGCTGGTAACAGCCAGCTTAAAATAATGTCATAATTGTTATTGACCCTTTTTTAAGTTAGATGCTACTTTACATGCTACCACTGCAAGGTAATGCGATGTATTGTCTTCTTAACTGTGTAATTGATCAAGGCTGTGCAGCAGAGGAATGTATGTATACAGCCTTTTCTGTACTACTTGATCTTATATTTATTTTTATACTATAAACAAAATATGTCTAAAAGTTTGACAAACTTATGTCATCTAAAACTCTGCCAAACTATCTGTTTTACTAACTTGCCATAAGAAGTGCAATATTCACCCTTCCGGCGAAAACAGGAGCATTTTTGACATACCTGCAATAGGTATACCAGTTTTAACAAAACTAGCCTGTGAAAACAATGGTGACCTAATAGTTCTATTTTTATTGTGCAGCAAACAAATTAATTAATCAATCAATTAATTAATTACTTAATAAAAAAACACTGCTGTACAAAAAACTGATCAATTCCCCAGTCACAAATTTACTTTTGTCTGGACATGGACAACTCCAGCTGGGGAGCATACCACTGTCTAGCACAACCCATCTATGAAAATACTTGGACCATCCATACAGAAACCACATCGAATGGACTGCTCAACAAACAAGCTGTAGTAGTGCTTGGAGTCAGTTTCAAGTATAAGTCGGACATTCTTTTTTTTTTTTTTTGTAGTGTATAGTGAAGGAAAAGCTTTGTAGAGTGCAATAAGCATTTTCTCAAGCTGCGTTCTGCCTGACGATAGCACACAAGGTTCTACAATATTGACGGCATCAAAGGGACTGTGTTGCTAGGTTGGGGGGACATGTTTCCTGTTCAACTTTTATTATACTCCATCCCCCATGCAAAGACACAACACTTCCTCCACATCCCCACAAACCATAACTCTAACCCGAGCTGTAGTGAAAACCACAGTTCAAACACCAACATAAACCTTAACTATAATGACAGCTCAGTGGTATACATGCATAACGTCCAGACTATGACTTACGTAGCTTGGGACCAGTTAGTTACACAGGTAATAGACAAACCAGTCAGGAGGGCTGTGACAGAGTGGTCAGTGATACTTCGCTCATCCTGGTAAAGGGAGACAACTCAGTCGTGTGCGGTACCAACACCTCATGGAGACCAGCTATAGTAGCAGTCATCACAATGGCTAAGATCATGCAGTGTGGTTTGCCAAGGCATAGGCTGTACTGTAGTGAGAATTATCATGAAAACATGGCAGTATTGTAAACCTTACCTCAACAGCATTGTATCTTATATCACCATGTGAGGCATGGCTGACCAAACATTCTTAAAAGTTAGCCTCTCTACTGTTTGGTTATCATATCTGTAAGTACCTGAATGTCAATGGTATGGGGGAGTGATGGGTCTGACTGATTGGAAGGGAGCAGCTGATAGCTGAGATGTAATGATGGCAGAATAAAATAGCCCTATAATTTGATTTTATTCACTGTGACAGTCACCAAGTAATCAAATTCTTACTGTATGCAACATCCATGTAAACCAAAAGGACTCACTCTATCAACTTGCTTATGGCCAAAGTTAATCTATTCCCACCTTTTTCAAAACTTGTCAGGATACAGAGATAGTAAGAATATAATTAAAAGCCATCAGCTCCCGACTTATCACTGAAAATCTTTAATTAAAACAGTACATGTTCCAGCAAATAACCCACCTCAAATCAGTTGCAGAAACTATTATTGTTGCACCCCAGAAATACTCTGTAATAGTTCGAGAATACAGAACCATAAGAAGAACTGTGTTTTTGTTTATGAATTTCTCACAGAGGCCAAGGTACAAAAAGAGATTTGAGAAATGCATTATATCTCATATATGTGAATTAAAGATCTGAGACTGGGACCATCCCAGAAGTGGGGGTGAAGTGGAGTTAGGTTATGCTTTTTTGACTGACAGAAGTGAATTCTTCTTCAACAGGGGGGTGCTAACGA
>NC_056735.1:61478972-61481472 GCF_019279795.1 Protopterus annectens
AGAGATGCCTTCCCTTTTTGGGATTTTGCTCTACCATGTAGTAGCTTCCTCCTTCTATTGTATAGTTTGTTTATGGCTGGGGTCCACCAGACAGGACATCTGCCTTTGGAGGATTGGGTCTTGGTTTTATTTGGGATTGCATGATCCATGCATTCCTGAAGGTGTTCATAGAATGTGTTTATAAAGGATTTTGCGGTCTGGGCCGTATTATCCACAGGCCCGGGGGCTTTGAAGGATTCCTCCTTGGTTTTGAGGAGTGTGAAATTTCTGGGCATGGGGTGGGGTCGGGATGTGAATATCCAGTGAGATTAGTTTATGGTCTGATCTTACCAGTGAGGGATACACTTCTGGTCTGGAGCATAGAGTCCCCATGTTGGTGATGATCAGGTCCAGTATGTTTTCCCCTCTTGTGGGAGTGGTAACAAGTTGTTCCATAGCATTTGAGTTTATAAATTCTAGGAACCTTTGGGTTAGGGTGTTGGAGCTAGAGTAATGCTCCCAGTCTATGGTTGGGTAGTTGAAGTCACCCAATATAATGGTGTTTGGAGAGACCTTCATATTTTCCAGTGTTCTCAGGAAGGCTGAGTGGGGTTCCTGGGTTTGGGAGGGTGGTCTGTAGCAGGATATAAACTGGAAGGCAGTTTTACCCACTGTTAGTTGCACATGGATAGTCTCTGATGCTTTGTGCTGTGCCACCAACCTGGAGGTGTGGGTATCTTTGTGAATATTGATACTTCCCCTCCTTTTGTGGTTCGGTCCAAGTTTTGGGGCCAAAAAGCATGGTATGAGGTATAACCTGGTAGTGCTGGGGTGCTCTCGAGAGCCTTGAACCAGGTTTCTGTTACTGCACAGATATCGATGTTCTCCATGCTAAGGAGAGTTTCGTGCGTGCATCTTGAGGTTTAGACTTCTGGCGTTGAGTAGCATTACTCTTAGTTTCTTATCCCTTGTGATACCTATGGAGGTGGGTTTGTATTTTGAGCCTTGCCTAAAAAAGGCACTATGGGGGTAGCAAGAGCCTTTGCCAATATCCGAAAGCCCAGGGGTGACAGGTGCAAGCCGTCCCTAGCGAAGCATCGTGGCTTGTCGAGCATGTCATCCCAGGCTGACAGGCATTGGATCCCCTTTGAATGACACCAATACTTAAGCCAATTGTTGAAATTGATAATCTTGTCTTCATACTGTGGCATCATTCTTGGTGAGGGTAAGATGCTACTCAAGGTCAGGGTCATATCGGCCTGGGCTACATGCTCAGAGAGCTCCTCTATGTCTCTTTTCATGTAGTCCAGGGAGGTACGTCTCAGGTCATTCACACCAGCATGGACAATGACTGAGTCATATTTGTACTTGCCTTGGAGTGACCTGAGTGCTTGTGTTATGTGGCGGATCCTAGCGCCCGACAGGCAGCTCACCATGACCTTTTCCTTGTTCAGCCTGGTGAGTGGGACATCAGTGTGCCTGATGATAGAGTCACCTATTACAAGTGTATCAGGTGTGTTGTTTAGCCTTAAGGGCTGTGACTGTTCGGCACACTGGCTTTGTGAGCTATGTGTTGCACGTGTTTTGTTTTGGGGTAGCGGTTGCTTGGGTGTCTGCTTTGGAGGTCTCTGCTGCTTAGGCAGATTTTTATTTAGAGCCTCCAAGTATGTTTTTGTGTGTTTATGTGTTTGGTTTGCTGTCATGGTAGGTCTATGTGAGACTGGAATTGTAGTGAGTGTGGTTTCCTTCTCCTCCTGACTGGTTACGCCAGTACTGAGTTGAGAGAGCTTAGCCTCCAGTTTGGCTATATGGTTGCATCTCTCACATGTGCTGGAATTTGTTGGGAGGAGGAGAGGGTTGTCTGTGTACATGAGGCAGTTGTAACATTGCCTCAAGATTCCCAGATTCACCAGCTGGACTGGAGAGGAGATTGACAACTGACCTTTGGACATGCTAGAATAGTATTGGGAATTTCTTTATAATTGTAAAAAATGGCCAGTGGGGAGCAAGGTACTTCAGGGGGAGTTTGTGAGGGTGTAGTGCTTTTAATTTTTTAGTGCTGACTTATATAATTGCTTTAGTGAGCAAGTGCCAGGTAACTTAAATGCAAAAATGACAAACAGTAACTTTCTTTCAAGTGAAACAAGGAAATAAGTACAGTAAGCAATGCAGATATCACTAGGGATCCACAGAAGCACTGAAAAGCCGCGTTTTAGGTGGAATTAGCTTTTCATGGAAATAACAAGCATACAAACAAAACTAGATTCAGCAGGCCTGGATCTAGTCTATGCTACAGCAAACAAGGTGTACCAATTACAGTAAGAAATAGTTCAAATATGCAGGCACTATAAGCCTTTAACCAGAAATTCCCAGCTCAGAAGGGCAGAGTCCAGCCACTTCTCCCACAAGAGTGCAGACCATGAATCTTCTTAATGTAAAATAACTGGCCTGAAGCCCTGGTGCTTAAACCAGAACTAATACACTTTTAGAATAACAGACACTGAGCCCTCAATCAGCAGTT
>NC_056735.1:61486472-61578972 GCF_019279795.1 Protopterus annectens
TTCACATCTGTTCTATAAACCAGCCTGATACTGGCTGCTCTGAAGTCCAGCAGTACACCTGGACCAGGTGACATACTGGATACATTTCTTAAAATTACAAGTACAAATTTATATACTAGCTTAATTATGTTGTTCCAGTAATACTGTAATCCAGCATGTTCCATAACTGTGATAAACAGCTATTGTAATTCCAGTTTTTAAATGAGGCAATGCAAATCGGCTAGGACGTTATTGACCCATTAGGATAACTTGTATCTTGGGTAAGGAATTTGAAAAGATATTCCTTGCTTACAGCAAACTTATTGAACTTCTGGACATTTTAAAAAAAATGGGATTATTACAGGTCACTTTTATTTGTCCAGCGTACTCCTCCTTTCACACTTGTGTAAATGAGGTTAATAAACCTGGCTTATCAGTTGGTGCCATTAATTTATGTTTATCTAACAATTTTTGTAGCCTTCTATATTTTGCCAATATTAATTGATTCAAAGATTGTGACAGCAACCCTTATGCCCCCAATTGGACTGTACATTGATTCAGTAACTTGCTCTTTTATTGTTAAAACTGTGAACAGTTTTTGTACTACATAAGCCATTGTCTGGGGTGTATCACAAAGATATGTCTTAGGGCCACTTTATTTAACCTGTTCATGTTGTCTTCTGTCACATGTTATTTCTTGTAAGTTTGCAGATAATATCAAAGTGCACTGCCTATACTAGACACCTGCAAGCATGCTGTTTCCAGCTTAACAGGCTGTTATCTTGGTCCATAGGCAGCAAGACTGAATTTAACATTTAAAAATATGTGAATATGTATTTTGGTAGGCAAAATCAGACACCAATATGTGACACCAATAGCTATCCCTATGCTGTGGAATAAAATCCCGGTATATGTGAGGCAGAGCACCTCGCTGGCCTTGTTCAAGAGAAATCTTGACCAATGGATGGGAGATCGCAGATATACCCCAGGGATTACCTCAGTGTCACTGCTCAACAGAGGCACAGCAAAATAATGGGTATAGTTCCCCATACTAAAGGGGTGGCGTAAGCCACAAAACTATGGGCTAGGCTTGTAAATGCCCTCGGGCAGATAGCCTAGTATGAACCTATGAACCTATGAACCTATTACTATAAAGACCATTGGATAGCAGTCACTAAGAAAATGTCCTTTAAAGTTCATGCTCACTTTTTCAGTAAAATGATAGTGGGATGTGTAAATGTTATTTTATATGATTGTCTTGTCACCTCTAAACCAAACCTTGAGCAGACCTCATAGTGAATAAGTTTTGTATTTCTATAGGTACTCACTTTCAAATCTTAGGAAGTAAGAGGGAATTCAGCATATACACACTCCCAAGACTCTACTGTTACTAAATTGCCATATGCCAGGTAATTAGAAGCATTACCATTACTTGCAGAATACTGTAGGTTAAAAAGAAGAGATCTTAGAAACACGTTTAACAGTTTGTGCAATGACTTGTTCACCAAAGTCCTTGATTTGACTTTTAAGAATCATGACATAAACAACTGTAACAATAATTTTATATTACATTTTGACAAGGCAGATATATAAAACAAGAGTAGCATCTTCTTTGTTTTGGCTAGATTGCTAACTTCCTTCAAATTTAAACTAGGTAGTTACATTGATAGCCATAGATTTCAATCGTAAACTCCATGAAGGTCCCATGGGACCATTAGTTTGTTTTGAACAACTCTAAACTACTTTGGGACATCTGTAGGTTCAAACATGCTGAAAAGGGACCTTTAGATTCTATCAAACAAATTACAATACCTTCGTTGAAGGTTGTGCGTCAGGGCTGGTAACTCGGCACGTAAAAATCAACTACCAATCATTAGCGGACCGGAGTTCCACTGTGGCGACCCCTAACCGGGAAAAAGCCAAAAGACAACAACAACAACATATTATCAGTCAGCTAGAGATGCATGTTTTGCTGCAACGATACAGCTGCCTTAATATATTAGTCTTTTCTGTGAGTGCCAGGAGGTGACTCCATTTTCTTTCATTTTTAAAGGCTTTCTTTTTCCGTTCTCTAAAGAACAGGATGCATTAGGGGACTTTCCAAATAGAATGTGTTCTCAGAAAGAGTATGGTTTATCTTTGTCATCTGAATCAATTAAAAGTCTGTCAGGAAGTTTCTAATGTATTGCCTGTCTTCAGAACACATCAGGAATAAATAATACAGGAACTATTTTCCATTGTACATTCACGTGAAAATGTTAGATACTTGACAAAACGATTACTAAACTCTTCTTGTACTGTCAATAAACTTAAACGAGCTGTGTGCTATACGTGTTTTATTTTTCTATATTTTGTATTGCTGCTTTTGAGACAGAAATAAATAATTGTCAGAAGAGTATACGATTAATGCTTATATGCCTCATGGTTGTCATCCACTTTTACTATGGAAGCCCTTTGGTCATCCTGCTGGAGGTGGTTAAATTCTTTCAACTTCAGTAAAACTTCATACGGGATTGGATGGACCTGATCCAAAATATATAGCCTCCAGCATCTTACAAACATGTAATCTGACAGCAAACAAGACCACATGGCACACTTACCCCCGTTTTCGGCAAGCCTTGCACTGCGAGCAGAATTAACGCAGGAGGTCTAGCAGGCAATATGTCTACCGTGCGATCCAGGAATAGCCTGCAGGGGCATGCACAAACGCTCCTGCACTAGTCCTGCACAGACTAAGCCCCTGTATGCAAATTACCCCATTTGCAGGAGAAATCCATGCAAATGAGTTGAATTTGGGATCCAGAAAGCTGGAAACCAGCCGTGCAAGACTAGTGTAATCTGCGGAAATGTACTCGGTTAGTAACTGAGTACATTTCTGCAAAATCCAAAATGGAGCCGTGACAGCTCCAAATAAAGGCTGCACATCAGTCAGGAAGCATGCCAATGGCCAAGTATAAGGCCACTGGCATTGAAAACAGCTTAAAAAATAAAAAAAATCTAATTTTATTTTTTTAGCTGATCTTGGCTGTTTAAGAGTAGGGCAGCAGCACGCAAACGGGATCGGGGGGGAAATAATAAAATAAACTTAAAATAAGCATTCTAACTAAAATCACTATTCTGCCATTAAAGTCAATGGCAGGCAGAAGACAACATGGCCAGTGAGTAGTGGTTGCTAAGGGGGGAGGCTCAGTGTGAGACATGTAACTATGCATTAGAAGACAATCCTATGCAAATTAGGGGAATGATAGTGAATCCAGTTTTCCCCAGCATGCTAGTCAGGTCCCAGCAGTGTAAGAGCAGGAATAGCCCAGTGCAAGCCTAGGAGTTAGGTGACATCATGGGGGGTGTCAGGCATACTGTAAGTGGATTGGAGCCATGTGGCTCAGGTTTGCTCCTAGCTAAGCACAGCTAAGCAAGGGGGTGTGCCTGAGTCTGCCTAGCACTCTTTACATTGCCTAAGCATGTGTGTGCACCGCAAACCGGGTTTCAAAGAAAAAAAAAAAGGTAAACCAGGAAATAGCAGCTCTGTGCACATTTGAGCACTGTGTTTGTGCGGCGAGCCCCACTTGGGCTTAAACAGGAAGGCAATGGGAAGGGAAAACAGTAGTAGGAAGTTAATCAATGAGAACTAGCATAGCTGGCAGGTGAAATGTATCAGAATCAGCCAATTACACAGGCAGCAGACCAGCCCAGCCCAAAACACTACTATAAACTATGCAAACACCTTCCCCTCTGGTTTTCCCCATACTATACACCACTGGTGTATATAACTGTGGAACTTTTAACAAACAAAACTACAAAATGATAGGGGCTGCAACAGGCAACATGCAACAAAATGTGCAAGAGGCTGAGGGTGGTGAGGCTGTGAATGCTGCCAATCAACCCACAGTGAGTAGACAGAGAAGAGTGTACAGACCCAGGGTAACCTACCAGGGGCTACATGAGCTGGAGATAGTGGAGCACTATAAGGTGGACATGGACCTCCTACAGCAAATTGTTGAGCTGTGCCGGTCACGCCTGACACAGAACTGACCAAGGGGAACCCATCCCAGTGGATATCAAGGTATGTGTAGGCCTAGGAATACTACCACAGGTACCTCCCAAAGCTCAACTGGGGATCTCAATGGGATCTCACAGGCATCAGCATCCAGAGTATTCCACCAGTGCCTGGATGCAAAGTCAGCACATGCCAGTGAGCACGTATATTTCCTCAACACCTGTGAGGTGTTGGCCAGCAATATGCATCTCTTCCACCAAATAGCAGAATACCCCAAGATAGTGGGTGCTATAGACTGCACGCACATATGCATCAAATCACCACCCAGTAAACAGGGTAGGGCCTACATCTACTGCAGGAGCCTCCCCTCCATCAACTGCCAGGTCATGTGCGATGCCCAGGGCATTATAATGAATGTGTGTGCTGGCTGCCCTGGAAGCTATCATGATTCCCACATTTGGTATCTGACACAGCTGTACCAGAGATTTGTCAATGGGGACTTCCCCTACAGTCACCTTGTAGGGGATGCTAGTTACACACTGGAGCCGTGGCTGATGACACCCATCAGAAATACACACACACCTGAACAAGAATGCCATAATGAGGCAAATGCACAGACAAGACTTATACTAGAGTGTGTGTTTGGGATGCTCAAGTCACAGTTTCGGTGTCTAGACACATCTGGTGGAGCCTTGTAGTACTCACCAGCTACATGTACTCAAATTGTTATGGTATGTGCCATGCTACACAATACGATCCTGCTGAAACAGCTGCAGCAGGAACAGCATGGGGCAGGGCCACACAGCCCCCCATCAGTGCTAAGGCCTGCACAGGCACAGAATGACTCGGAGGAGGAACAACCTGAGCCTGCCCAGTAGGCAGATGGAGGCGTGCCTAGTATGCCCTGGCCTTAGCAAAGAGGCAACACATAGCACATACACTGACACAGTAAGGACCCAGGGAATGACACCTCTCTCTGGCTCGCACATACAGTAAAAGGGATGCCAAAAGTGACACTACCTGTGCTCAGCCATGTATAGGGAGTGTACTATGTGCATCCGACATAGGCAGCCCTTCAGCACCATCCTCAATCCTGGCACACCCACAAGGTAAGTCAATCAACCTATCAATTGCCTAATGGAGTAGAATGTGTCATTACCTGTATCTATGGTATGGATGTGATCATGCAAGGGAATTGGGTGGCTGAATGTTATGGCAGCAGATAGTAGACACCCATAGTGGCACCATGACATCTGTAACACATACTGGAGTCACCATAGTAGCCAGTACTACACAGGGTGACAAAACCCACTGCTGGAAATGTGCTGGGCAACATGTGTGTCCATGTGACTCACACATGCTAGTCAGGGATGGTCACATACCCAATACAGTCTCAGCCAGCAGGACAGGTGTAGACAAACCCAAACAGCACCTGTGTTATGGCATTTGAATGGGTAACCTCCTCCCAGGCCTACACAGATAGACTACAGCAGGTCAGGCAGTGGGATGTTAGTTCTGAAGGGTAGGAAGTCAGACACTAATATGTAGGGCAACCAAAGTTAAGACCTGTAGTGCACTGATATGCCTCTAGTCAGCATGACAGGTTAGAATACAGAATGAAATGGAGTACCTGACATACCAGTGCAGTCATAGCAAATGTGTGCAAGTGCCAGGTGTGCCCTCCATCCTATGTAGACATGTAGAAACAGTAAGGTGTGACCCCAATCATGTGTTGAAATGTAGAAACAGTAAGGTGTGCCCCCCAGTCATGTGTAGAAATGTAGAAACATTCAGGTTCCCCCCGCACTCCCGTGTAGACATGTAGAAACCGTCAGGTGTGCCCCTACCCCCAGTCCAGCGTAGAAATGTAGTAACAGTCAGGTGTGCCCCCCAATCCATTGTAGAAATGTA
This sequence comes from Protopterus annectens, assembly GCF_019279795.1. Taxonomy (NCBI): domain Eukaryota; kingdom Metazoa; phylum Chordata; order Ceratodontiformes; family Protopteridae; genus Protopterus; species Protopterus annectens. Next base: position 61,492,360 of record NC_056735.1, read on the forward strand.
GAAACTGTCAGGTGTGTTCCCCCACAATCCTATGTAGAAATGTAGTAACAGTCAGGTGTGCCCCCACCCCACCCCACACACACCTATGTAGACATGGAAACAAGACAGGTCTGCCCCTTCTCCCAATCCAGTGTAGAAATGTAGTGGCACTCAGGTGAGCCCCCCAATCCTGTGTAGAAATGTAGTAACATATCTGAGTAGGTATAATACGAGTGGAGCACAGATGCCCAGAGGTGGCCAAGGTAGCAGGATAGGTTGTAGCATTTGCACGCTGTGCAAGTCTGTGTGTGTTAGGATGGTGTGTTTTTCATAATGTGTGAGAGTTGTCAGTATGTATGCATGTTGAGGCAAGACCTAGTGGCCATTGCCCACTACTGCTGATGACAGGGATAAGCTCTCATGACTGCAGTGCCAAAGACAATCCCCACCAGTATAACACATGCTAGGAGTAAGCCATTGTAAATGTATGGTGATAATATGTGTCACCATCTGAAAGACTGACATGGCATGGCTGTTGGGCTAGATATACAAGCAGTACACAGGGGAAAGTACCCCAGACATGCAGTATATATTGTTGTCACTGTGAAATGAACACACCCTTGGATGTGTACATATAGGTATGCATCACAGTAATTGGACCTGTAGTAGAGGATACAGGTGATGTCTGCCTGAACACCTGCAGATCACAAAGGAGGTAGGACTGATGTATTGGGAATCAGCTGATGTACCTTCACATGCCAGCATAACTGTAATGCCCCATGCATATCTGTGTGTCAGATGCAAGTAGTATCCATAGCACACATGCACCCAGCCACACAAACACCACCCACAGGCACCTCTCTGGCGATATCCCTGCTGCCGGGAATGGGTACAGTAAGACCCCCACCACTATATGGCAATAGCAGAAGACTGCAGCAAGCAGTGCAGGTGTCCCATGCAGGTGTGTCCCTAGCTGTAGGTAGCACCCTGCCACCATCCACACCACCTGATCAAGATGGATAGAAAGTATTTGCATGAACACCTATCACACATACCCTGTCACCCCAGGGGAATATAATGTATGGTGGTCTAGGACTGTAGGACTGACAGAATGCAATGGCCTGCCACACCTAGCATGCAGTAACACCTAATGCCCCACAGGCATCTGCCAAAGACCTGAGTCTCATGCGTACTGCCAATGCATGTTATGTCATGGACACCCAAATAACATAATACACTCCACATAAGCCATATACAAGGCCATGTGGACAAACCACAGTAACAAGTCCACCATGTCCCACTGCATGAACTGTGGACCAGCACCAAAACACAGCTGTGATGAGGTGATACCCTTAGGGAAAGTATCAGAGAATGTATGCATAATGTATGGCAGAGGTTAGAAGAATAGAGGGGGGGGTGGGACCATGGGCAGCATGGAATGTGCAGGGTCCGACACCAAGCTGTGTGCATACACTATCCCTGGCTGCAAAAACATAAATGGGTGGCTACACACCTGCCCGTACACCACAATAGGATAAATGTCCTGCCCCATGGCCCCTGCCTCTGGCTAACCTGTGCAAATCTGTACAGCTATGAAGCATTGCCACAGCAAGATAAGGCCATACTGTCATGCTGATGGGTGGACAAGTATGGGATCCTCTGCCAGCACTGTACCAAGATGCTGAACTGGATACACAAACCCAGCACCAAGCGTCTGCATCTCCCCCTCCAGAATGGCATAACTTACCATGAATACGTAGGTGTCTGCCCACAATACCGGACACATCTGCAGTCATCCTTGTCAAACAAGTCACCACTGTGGGCAAGAATGTACACCAGACAGTACATGAGGACAGAAAGCATCACAGTGTATAACAGTACACATGTCTGAATATCTTTGCTAACAGCAGTACCATGCAGCTGAAGCAGCACAGACACAATCACCTACAGTACACACTATCCCCTGCTCAGTTTGTCCAAATATTTCCAAATGATCGAAGGATACCCTGCAGAAACAGTATGCTATCTGTAGGTGTACAACACAAAGGTCTGCACTGCACTACAAACTACCTGGAATCAATCCACACATTCAATACAGAAGGGCATACTGGGCATGCTCATACACTTAGGCAATGTCAGTCAACAACATACCAAAAGGTCATACTGGGCATGCTCACGCACTTAAACAAATGAAGGTCATATCTGCAAACAACAGTGGAACAGACATATCTGGCAGTTGCAGATGTTAGTGCAGACACTCCTCAGTATGCCGCACTCATGCTTTACACACACACTGGATAGGAATACAGGCATATATCCAAGGACAATACACTATAATAAGCCAAAAGTAGATGTACACAGATGTGTGGAAGAGAGTGACTGTCACAAGGGACCATCCATTACGAGTCCTGTCCCACCCAGCACACAGCCAAATGGCTACAACCATATGAGGTTCAGATGTCACTCACTGTAGACTTTAGCCACTGATATCTGTCAGCATTACGGACTATGTGGTGCAAGTGCTAGCTGTGCAACATGACTGTACAAGGAAGTAGTCATCTAGCAGCTTTATACACGTACCTGTGGAATATAACCCTGCGTGTGCCCGCAAGTGGTGTTTCAACCTCTAGATGAATAGGTTATGGCCCATGCACACACACTGACCTCCCCATAGCCCTACTATGATAAACCTGCTGAGGTCATCCACTTTGAAATACACCCTTGTGAAAGGTGTAGGCCAATAATCTCCATGGCGCTTCCTATGACTGCGTACTGCTGTAATGTAATAAACTAGTTAGGTAGGAGTTCTAATCCCAGACATGGCAACTCTGTGTGTGTGTTTGTGTGTGTGTGTGTGTGTGTGTGTGTGTGTGTGTGTGTGTGTGTGTGTGTGTGTGTGTGTGTGTGTGTGTAGAGAGAGTAATGCTTTTTAGGCTAGTCACACTCACTACAATTCAAATGCCCTACTTTGTCAAAGCTGCTGATGTCATACACTGTGAAATAAACCTTTTGGAAAACTGTAACCCAGTATTCTCTGTGGTGTGTCATATAACTGTTGTAGTGTGATAAACTTGTTAGGTTGGAGTTTTAATCCCAGACATGGCAACTGTGTGTGTGTGTGTGTGTGTGTGTGTGTGTGTGTGTGTGTGTGTGTGTGTGTGTGTGTGTGTGTGTGTGTGTGTGTCACTGTCTGTGTAGAGAGCAATGCTTTTTAGGCAAGTCACACTCATTACAATTCAAATGCCCTACTTTGTCAAGGCTGCTGATGTCATACACTGTGAAATACACCTTTCAGAAAGCTGTAGCCCAGTAATTTCCATGGCACGTCCTATAACTGTGTACTGCTGTAGTGTGTTAAACTAGTTAGGTAGGAGTTCTAATCTCATACATGGCAACTGTGTGTGTGTGTGTGTGTGTGTGTGTGTGTGTGTGTGTGTGTGTGTGTGTGTGTGTGTGTGTGTGTGTGTGTGTGCATGTGTGTCAATGTCTGTGTAGAGAGCAATGCCTTTTTAGGCTAGTCACACTCATTACAAGTCAAATGCCCTACTTTATCAAGGCTGTTGATGTCATACACTGTAAAATACACCTTTTGGAAAACTGTAACCCAGTAATCTCCGTGGTGCTTCCTATAACTGTGTACTGCTGTAGTGTAATAAACTAGTTAGGTAGGAGTTCTAATTCGAGAAATGGCCAGTGTGTGTGTGTGAGTGTGTGTTTGTGTCACCGTCTGTGTAGAGAGCAATGCATTTTAGGCTAGTCACACTCACTACAATTCAAATGCCCTACTTTGTTAAGGCTGCTGATGTCATACACTGTGAAATAGACTTTTCAGAAAGGTGTAGGCCAGTAATCTGCATGGCACTTCAATATAACTGTGTACTGCTGTAGTATGGTAAACTAGTTAAGTAGAAGCTCTAATTCCAGACATGGCAACTGTGTGTGTGTGTGTCTCTGCCTATGTAGGGAGCAAGGCATTTTAGCCTAGCCACACTCACTACAATTCAAATGCACTACTTTGGCAATCCTGCTGATGTCATTCATTGTGAAATACACCTTTGGGGAAGGAGTTCTCCAGTAATCCCTGTGGTGCGTCCTATAACAGCTTCATGCTGTAGTGTGATATGGAACTCTGGTAGGGGTTCTATTCCCACACATGGCAGTTGTGGATGTTTTGTGTGTGTTTCAATTTCTGTGTAGGGAGCAATGCATTTTAACCTAGCCGCACTCACTACAATTCAAATGCCCTGCTTTGGCAAGCCTGCTGATGTCATTCATTGTGAAACACACCTTTGGGGAAAGAGTACTCCAGTAATCCCTGTGGTGTGTCCTATAACAGCTTCATGCTGTAGTGTGATATAGAACTCTGATAGGGGTTCTATTCCCACACATGGCAGTTGTGGATGTTTTGTGTGTGTTTCAATGTCTGTGTAGGGAGCAATGCATTTCAGCCTAGCCACACTCACTACAATTCAAATGTCCTACTTTGGCAATCCTGCTGATGTCCTGCATTGTGAAATACACCTTTGGGGAAGGAGTACTGCAATAATCCTTGTGGTGTGTCCTATAACAGTTTCATGTTGTAGTGTGATATAGAACTCTGGTAGGGGTTCTATTCTCACACATGGCAGTTGTGGATGTTTTGTGTGTGTTTCAATGTCTGTGCAGGGAGCAATGCATTTTAGCCTATCCACACTCACTACATTTGGCAATCCTGCTGATGTCATTCATTGTGAAATACACCTTTGGGGAAGGAGTACTCCAGTAATCTCCATGGCGCATCCTGTAACTGCATAGTGCTGTAGTGTGATTAACTAGTTAGGTTGGAATTCTAATCCCAGGCATGACAGGTATGTCTGTGTTTGTAACTCGTATCCTGTGTGGAGGTGGGTATGAGTGTGTAACAACTGGATTCAATGTGGAGTGGGTTTTGCAAATTTCTTATATGGTGGCCCTAGCACCGTACAGGGATAACAGATGTTATACAGCCGAGAGGCTGGGGTGCAAATCCATACCCCTACATCAAGGCTATGCAAACAAAGTTAGTAAGCCTAGTATTACCCAGAGAACACTCTCAATCCATGTCACACACACACACACACACACACACACACACACACACACACACTTGCCTAGGCAACAGCCGCTATGTTGGTAGTACCCTGCATATTGCCCACTGATAGTAATCATGGTGTGATTGCAGTGGGCTACAGAGGGCATGGCACCCTGTCCATCTGTCCAATAGGCATGTACATGCTGACAGTGCACCTTCCCCACGTTCCCCACTGGACACCTGCAACACCTGTGGTGCCATCAAATGTGACCAACAAAGGACATACCATGCCTGAAAACATAACCTGTATGGACAGATGCCACTGACACTAGGGAATGCTGGTATCATGCTATCAATGTAGGTGCAGGGTAAACCTGCTGTCCATTACCAGTTCCCGCCACATGAGGCCAGGACTGGCACATCTGATGATAACAATCCATGTGCACAACATGGGCCAGACATCCCAGGTACAGTTCCACATGTCACTGTGCATGCATGTGAAAGGTGTGCACATCCCAGACACCGTCCATCTCATGGATTAAGGAACACATAAATGGCAAGCAATGCACAGCATTGGCCACATGCAATAGTCACCCAGGTGACTGAATGGTGAATACAATACCCACCTGTGTGGGCAAATCCAGAAACTATACCCCTGAGCCACAATGCAGACTATTGTCGTGTGGGCTGATGCCAAGGTATACCCATCACCTAGCCTTGTATAGCTGTCTGGCACAGTCAACCACTACACACCCATGAAGCAATGCACCCATGCATGTCAGTACTGGCACTGTGCGTGTGTGTGTGTGTGTGTGTGTGTGTGTGTGTGTGTGTGTGTGTGTGTGTGTGTGTGTGTGTGTGTGTTTTATGATGTGTATGATCACATTCACACTCCCTAAAACCCCCATTGGCATACTGAAGCATGCTGTCCAATGTCAGACACCTCCACATACCCTTTGCCCATACAACTTCTGTATGACCTATGTGGTGCATGTGATACCTGCACAGTAATGTGTTGGGGCAATCTCACTAGTGATGAGTTGTATTCCTGGCCCTACCAAGTGTGTCAATGTGTGTGTGTTCCTGTGAGAGTGTGGCTGTGTTGATACTGGGACCTGTTCTTGCGGACATCCACGTATACTACACCTACTGTATAGCTACCATATCCATGTTGCAGATGCCACTCAATATCACATATACATTTTGAGGACTCCTCAACATGTAACCTATGTGGCGCATCCAATAACTGCATAGAAATGTTATAGCACTACATAGTTGTCAGGGGTTTGATACCCTGTGCTGGTAGGTGTGTGACACAAACGTGCTTCAGTTTTACTCTCCCACCCTTTCTTGACTTTACTTTACCTCTGTCTGCCTCTCTCACTCCCTGTCTGGTGGATGTGGAGACCTACACCTGCTTTGCTTAGGCAGCAGCATGTGTATTTTAAGTGATGCTAATGATCAGTTGATGGCCTCTGCACAAATTGCAGCCTTCCTCTAGCTGATAGCATGTGGAACGACTGTGGTAATATTCCCATTGCCAATTGCATGGAAACACACTCCAATAAATAGGAACATCATGCTAGTATTGGGCCTTATCATTCACTGTGAGTAGGAACTCATTCTGTTGTTTGGCAAACAGCATCTCAGATGGATTGGGAATTTACCTCTAACAACATACACCATGGAAAGAGGGCAACACACAGGAGTGGTATGTGCCTGAGCTGATTACAGACTGTAAGTACTGCTACACTGCATTTGGAGTAATGTTGGTTTAACAGGGTGTGTGTGGATATGGCTGTCCTACATGTTTTAATAACTGCCATGTCAGTGCTATGTTTATGAGGGAATCCCATCTGTAGTGTCATCTTCAGACTGGGCAGTGTGTGGTGCCTTTTGTTTCATGTGTTACCCACAGAGCACCTATCTGTGGACTGCAGAAGGTAGTGTGAGGATTGCAGCCTGTAGATGGTGACAGCCGTTAGAGTTACTGACTTTGAATCCCTCATAGCACATATACTGCAACAAACCCTGTTACAACAGTAAATGTATGAGGTTCTCACAGCAACATGTCAATATTGGCCCTGTGTATGTTGCTCCAGCCACAACTCTGTCAACCTTTGTACATATGTCATGCAGTAAGAGGTGCATATGTGCTGTACACCGTAATTAATGACATCATAACTGATAACAAGCCAGTGAGATATCAGACTGCTACACATGTTATGTATAGTAGGGGTTATATTTGATGACATCATCTGGACATTCTGTGGTTTTGTGTACAGTACTGAGGTCTGTGTATGTAAGGTGAATGTCAACAGTGTGTGTATTGATAATATGCACTTTGGCCTGTGTACAGACTGTGGTAGATGTCATTGTTCTTGGTCCCATTCTATCTGATGTTACATGCTGCTCCAGTGTATGTTACCCTATCGGCTTACATGTTTGTAGGGCCATACACACACATGTCCCATACCACAGACAGGCATTGAACCACACTATGTAGTGGGCTAGTATATATAGAGTTAGTGTATGAGTGGCACATATGAGGATGGGGTTGAACAAATAGTCCATATACTGTAATATAATGCTAGCTTACCATACGTGACTGTGTTCACATTAGCTATGATTATGCACTTTCACACTGATGTATCATACTCTGTGCTGTGACATGCCTGCAGAGCCTACTATATATGCAGGTACATGTGCATTCCCCCATAGGAAATGTAGGCCAGTGTTGAGCCAGTCTGCTTGTAGCCTGCAGAGTGCTTTGTTACATGCCTAGCAGCTTAGTGTATATACCCAGTGAGATGTCATGTCCATATACTTGCCAGATGTACTTCTGCCGGTCCTCCCTTAACAGTCATGTATATCATACAGAGCAGTGGGATGCTGTACAGATGTATGTAAATATATAGTGGGTAGTATGTGGCCATGGCACCTCTGTACCAGTGGTTATTATGTGTCAGGACAGACAGGGGTGTGTGAATGCATAACCTATGGGGGCATACTTATACCAGTTGTTACGTGTTATACCCATCTACATGGCTGTTAACATCCACATTGTCAGGCTTGGTCCACATGTCTTGCACTAAAGGGTTCTGTGTGCACCTCTGGACTGTCCAGAGTGTGTCAGTATGTCCACATATATTAGCCAATATCTCTGCTGTAGTCCACAGGAGCCTTGTGTGGTAGCAGCTGTACTGTACTATGATGTCCTTAGGATGCCTGTCAGTAGCCAATGGCGCACATTTGAAAAGCAGATGTGACCTCCCACACACACCATGTCTGTGAAGACAATCCCTATTACAGTAGCAATAGTCTACAAATATACCTGCTATACACACCTAACACCCCCTTGCACTATGGAGTTGGCACTATAGGGGCTGAGGTAGGACTAACTATGATGTCCTTAGGATGCCTGTCAGTAGCCAATGGCGCACATTTTAAAAGCAGATGTGACCTCGCACACACACCATGTCTGTGAAGACAATCCCTATTACAGTAGCAATAGTCTACAAATATACCTGCTATACACACCTAACATCCCCTTGCACTATGGAGTTGGCACTATAGGGGCTGAGGTAGGGCTACACTCCATGTTCAGGACATATGGTGAAAATATATTTATATATAATTATCCAGATATCGATATAGATATATACACATATACATATCGACATATATAGATAGATATGTATATGTACATATATATATATATATATATATATATATATATATATATATATATATATACACATATAAACACCCAGATATATACATATACAGAGCAATATATGTCTACACATATTACAGACAGAGATACTTATGCACATATACATATGGATATCTACATATATATTGACAGTAGTATATATATCAGAATAGATACGTATGCACATATAGTTATAGATATCTACATATATACCAACATAACTAGGCATATCTGTACAAATAGGTTCATAGGTTCATAAGTGTGTACTAGGCTAATGGACCTGGGGCCTTTATAAGCCTAGCCCATAGGATTACCCTGGCATTGTGCCACCCGACCTTAGTTCCCAGTGCCTCTGTCAAGTAGAGCCACTGGAGTTATCCCCAGGGTGAATTTTCTATTTCCCATCCACTCATCAAAATTTCCCTTGAAAAGGGTCAGCAAGGTGCTCTGCTTGACATATATGGAAAGTCTATTCCATAGCATGGGCAGTCTCTGGGTTATGAACATGTCCTCCAGTACATTCTTTTGATTGTGATAATGAGGTTGAGGTCTCTGGAGCATGTGGTGCAGAGGGATTGGGATTTCTGTAGATGTAGCATTTCTAACAGAGCTGAGTCAAACATGGCTTTGTATGTCAAAAAGAGATTGCCTCTAAGTAGGCGATATGAGACAGAGAATAGTTGAAGTTTTTTTAGTCTGTCCATATAGGACAAGTGTTTAATGCCTAGGATCCTCTTTGTGAGGTACTTTTGCGGCCTCTCCAGTTGTTGCAGGTTTCTAGCGAGGTACATGCCAAATGAGGCATTGTACTCAATGATTGGCCTAATGAGGGAAGAGTAGAGGGAGACAATGACCTCTTTCTTCCTAGATGCAAAACCCTTAGTAATGAAATGTGCTACATAGAAGGACTTTCTGACCACACTGGCAATGTGGTGATCAAAAGAGAGGTTGTTGTCAACCTGTGTTCCTCAGACCTCTTATAATGCTTTCTGTGTTCAGTAGGCTATCATCGATGTGGTTATGCATGGGAACCGGGTTTTTCCCAAAGGATATTATGACACATTTTTTGGCACTGAGCTTATGGCCATAGTCCTGACACCAGTCATTGGTCTCAGTAAGGCCATTCTGTAGGATGTCAACATCACTTGGGGAGTTAATAATAGCTCCCAATTTGCAATCATCTGCAAACTTTGTCAGCCAGAGTCCCTTTGTGTTGGCCTAGACTTCAGAGAAGTAGACACCAAACAGGAGAGGACCCAGGACCGTCCACTCTTGACTAGTCGGCAGTCTGACTGGGAGTCAGCTACTTTCATTTCACACTTTCTTTTAAGTGCAATTGTTGCTAGCTACACAGTCCTGCAGATGCAGTTCCCATTGATGTGGGCAACAGAGCACTCATGCATTAAAATAAGCCTTGAAACCATGGCAGATGACCCCTATCCAAGGTCCTCAGACTTGTACCTGCAGAACTCTGTTCTGGGTCCGTATTTGTTTGACTTGCATCCTTCTGATCTACTTTTTTCATTTGAGGTGACCTATGGTTTGTATGCAGGTGACTCAAAAATGGGAAAAAATGAGTACATCTGTGACAACTGGGTATTATTTACTTATTTATTTTACATTTTTTAACTGGGAAAGTTTGACTTGGAAAGAGACAATTTTCAGTGGAGGCCCAGGGAATAATGCTCCAGATGCATGTCTTAGTAATGTGGGAGGAAAACTGAGCACCTGGAGGAAACCCACATGAACGCAGGGAGGACATGCAGACTCCACACAGAACGCACCCCAGCCAAGGATCAAACCGAAGAACCTCTTGCTGTGAGACAACGCTACTGCTGCACCACTGCGCCATCCAGGGATGGGTATGTCTGCAAAAGTACTTGACTAAATTGACCAGCTTGGCATACAAAAATAGTATGCTGGTAAATGCTTTAAAAACTAAGCATATGAAATTTGATAGACATAGAATATTTAATATGGCATATGGTGCCTGAAACTGTGGATTCATTTAAGGACCTGGGTTTATGAGTAGAGACAGTTTTAAGTTTTTCTAATCATACCAACCAAACGGTTAAAGATAATTGCAAAACTATGGGCTATACAAAATGATTCAGAAAGTTCAAGAAATCATAAATGATGACATTGTTGTTTGAAAGTTACATTATACCCAAACTGGAGTATGAAATAGTAACAGAAAAAAAAAACGGATAAGAAGACTAGCATTAGTAAATTGGATAGGATGTGCATACATACATAGCTATATAGACATATATATATATATATATATATATATATATATATATATATATATATATATATATATATATACACACATATATGTATATCTATCTGTGTACATACGAAGATATGTACACATGGCCATATATATATGTATATATATATATATATATATATATATATATATATATATATATATATGTGTGTGTGTGTGCGTGTAGCACTGTACAGATGTGTATACAGACATATGTATGAGTATACATGTGTATGTACATGTAGACATATATAGACCTATTATATGTATACAACCATATTCCTGTCATGAGTAAACCTCACAGTTGTGTATACCCTCCCAGATGTATCTCACCATATGTATCTGCTATGTGCACATTATGATAAGACAACATATGTGATGCAACAGTCATATTAATAACAAGGACTACACAATTTAGGAACTAAAGACAGTTGTTCAGTACTACTCAATATGTGCATCAACAGCTATATTGGTAAAACAACAGCTGTCTTCACAGTGGTCATGGTGTAGTGGTTAAGTGTTGTGACGTCAGTGTACAGGGTCCTGGGTTCAAGACCTGAAAGGGCTGTTCATTCTGTTGCTGGGCAGAACAAGGGCCATTGGATACAGAGTGATTAAGGCAGTTGTAAGAGGGTTTGCGTGGAAGTAAGCACTGCTAACTTCCGGGTACAGTTTCTTATACTGATTTAGCTTCTAAATTGCTTAACCAGTGTAGGCCTTGCTTACCCCCATGCAAACAGGCTTAAACCCGCTTACTGCTACTTAAAAGTGCTTACTCCTGCTTACCCCATGCTAATTTCTTTAAAAGAAAAAAAAAGGGTTGCTAAGAAAGTAGTGAAAAAGGGGCACAAAGACGGAAAGACAGTAGGGAAAATAGCCAGGGATGTGCAGGAAGGGTGTAGGGAAGGTCCATAGCTGCCCATTTCTTCTACAGCAGCAGTTGTGCATATACACTGAATTTGGAGGTAGATTTGGGCACTCAAACCCCTGGGAGAGGGGTGAGGACAACAATAATAAGTTGTGATGCCAATTAGACCAGATTACATGTGTCCAGTGGACACGTGTGCGAAATGGACAGCTATGTATGGGGAGAGATTTTTTTGGGGAGAACAGATTGCAATTTTCTTTTTTTTTTTAGGTGAGAGTGGGATGTTGAGGAGGGATAGTAGGTATATTTGGGGAGCTGGGTTGGGTAGGTTAACAGACAAGACAAACAAGATGCATACAGGGGCAGTGTGTGACACATGTGGGGGGTAAACACCTTGATGGGGAGGGGTGTTGGGAAATCAGAAGCCCATGAGCCCCCTAGTGGACACAGTGTGACTGAGGTCCCCACCCATGGGCAGTCACCACTGCACCTTCACAGCCCCGAAGGTGGCTGTGCTGGGGGCTGAGTCACAGAGCCAGGCTGACCCTCTAATCGTGACATGTGGCCCTCGAGCTGGCGTAGCAGCTTACCAAATTGCTGGTTGAGCTCGCTAGGCACCATGACATGCACCTGGCGATGGGTGACTGGTTCCTGTCCACGCCCTTTCCAGTTGAAGGTGAGCCCCATCCCCTGAGGTGGTTCCACCAGAAGATGGTGTCGGACCAACGGACAGGGATGTCCCGGGTTGGGCCCTAGACATGCTTGTGCCCAGTGCCACTGCCAGCTGAGGTGGGACAGGTGGGTCTGCTGGGACTGGCCTTCCCAAACGTGCTATAGTGTGTAGATTTCATCATCATATGTGGGTTAGTAATAGTCAACACATTCCAGGGTTAGGTGTAACAGCATGCATAGATATTCCCATTAACCCAGACACCAGATACAGAACAGTTGCATAGCAAACAGTACACATGCATCTATGGGACCACAGTGGTAATAAGAACAGCATGCAGGTACATTGATGGCACCATGCCACCAATATTGGAATAATTCAATATAGCACATGCATGGGAACAATTAAAATATGTATCAAACAATCGGACATTATCAGAATATTGGTGTCATCGCATACCAGTTGGGGTGGGTATGTTGATTATTTTTGGAGATATGGTGTGGGGGGGAGATGGCAATTAACAACTAGTATATTCCTGTAGTCCACATTACTTTCCTAATCAGTACTGTTATCTGTACCTTACAAGTCTTACTACACTACCCTATAGCCTTAGTTTGGACAGTGATATGGCTGTCATCATCGTTACACATGAACCGGTTTTACCTGCAGTATACACCTCTTACCTGGTATACCTGTGGAGGGAATGTTTGTTAACACTGGTTTTACACATACTCCCAGATTCTGGGTTGATGTTGTGCACATAACTATCCAACTCTTTCTTCAAAGACTCTGGCCATGTGTTGACCACATACAGGTGTGCCGGGACATATCTAGAATATTGCCCTCTTCAACCTTTAGTGACCTGACACACACATATACATGCTTTCCTACACAGTTATATTGTGTAGCACAGTGTGGGTGACAGTGATAAGTGATACTTTATTATTCAGAGAAACTGCAACACTCACAATTCCCTACAATACCAGAGTGAACAGCACCAGTATGGGTTATAATGTTTTTTATTTCTCAGCACAGTGTTCGTATCTGACGTACCTGTGGGAGCAATGTTTGTTAGCACTACCTGACTGTTGCCACACAAAGCTCCAGATTACACATTAGTATTATGCACATACATCTCACTCTGTTACTGTACACACTCTGGTCACAGCTTGACAACATGGGGGTGTAGCTAGGACATACTTGGCTTATTACTCTCCTAACAGTTTTGGGGGTTGCTACAGTGACAGGTTTGTTCTCATAGATGTTTAACAATCACTTGTATTCCCTATTTGCTGGCTACACATCTGGGATCATCCCACAGACTTACCAGGGGGACAGGGGAACAGGCAGCAGATATGGCCCCATATACTGGACATTTTGGCCTCCTCTGTACAGTTGTGGGGTATGATTCTGTATGCAGCCTACTTCCACTCCCAGGATTCAGACCATGGCTGTGTCTGCTACAACTTAACACTGTCCATCACAGTTGTGTCTGCTATATAGATATTGCTGTATATCTCCTATCTGCTTTCTGTCTTATTAATCCACTGTGCTTTTGCGTTCTGACCATGTATTACAACACTCTTATACAGATTTTCTAGATAGTTATATTTTGTAGGACAGTGTAGGCGACAGTGATGTGTAATACCTCATTATTCAGAGCAACTACATCAGTCACAATGCCATACAATACCAATGTGAACAGTATCAGTACAGTGTATCATTCTTGTATTTCTGGGCACAGTATTGGTATCTGGCAGACCTGTGGGAAAAATGTTTGTTAGCACTACCTGAATATTCCCACATACAGTACCAGATTCCACATTACTATTATGCACATACATCTCACTCTGTTACTGTACACACTCTGGCCACAGCTTGTCAAGTTGGGGTGTAAATGGGACATACGTGGCTTCTTAGTCTCATAAGGCTTTGGGGAGTTGCTAGTGTGCCAGCTTTGTTCTCATAGATGGGTGTCAATCAGTCGCATTTCCTGTTTACTGCCTATACGTCTGGGATCATCCCACTGATTTCCCAGGGGGACAGGTTGATAGGCAACAGATGTGGGCCACTTTACTGGACATTCTGGACATATCTGTACAGTTGTGGTGTATGATTCTGTATGCAGACCACTACCACTGGCAGGATTCGAACCATGGCTGTGTGTGCTAAAAAAATAACAGTTCACATCTCAGTTGCATGTGCTTTTCAAGTTTTGTTGTCTGCATCTTCCCTGTTTTCTGTCTATGTGTCTTTCAGTTGTACTAAATGGCCTCTGGGGATTACACCAGTCATATACAGGCATTCCTCCTGCTTCGCAGCTTCCTCCATTGCAGCTGTGGAGGACATAAGAGGAATATTTAGCCTTACCTATCCATGATATACATGAGCTGGCAATTATTACATACATAGTGCGGTGATACTTACACACAACTGGAACATCCCCTGCTGCTCTAGCCTCTTGGATCCACTGTGCCAAGAGGTCCCCCTTATGCAGCTTCAGGTCTGCACAGTGATGTGATGCCTGACCTGCTCACCAGTTCATGGTATGCCAGTGGTACTGGTGAGGTCACGGGCGAGATGTTCCCAGGCCTCCGCCTTATATTGGGAGCCCTGGTAGTGGCCCTGCAGCAGTCTCTGATCATGGTATTTGACAAGGAGTCATACCATGACTCTAGACTCTTGGATGCACCAGCGCTGTGCCCGAAACTGCACACTTTCTTCCTTCCTAACATGCTGCCTACAAGGGGAAGCTACAACCAGTTATGAGATGTATTCCTGCCTCTTGGGTTTAAGTAGGTACGATTTCCCACACTTTTCCGTGATTGGCCAGTTTTAAAAAGGCTAGGCTATGGGCAAACCTGCTTACCTAGGGTTGGCATTGTTTAAAGGGGTATACCTTTGGGCACACTGAGTTAGCTAGCCTACACATTGCTTACACCTCCTAAGCTGACCTGTGCAATGCTTAGTGTTGCTTACATTAGACTTTGCATTATAATTACTTTTTGGCATTGATTTATTATTCATTACACCTTATATGTATGCCTGGTATCCATGATTCATGTGTACGTACACTGTTTGGGGTCCTTGTGTTTTATTGGGGACTTCAACACTCTATTATAATTACACCTGACTTCTGGGCTTACTGCTGTACTCCAGTTCACATATTTATATTATGTAGTGGGCTAAGGCACATATGTCTGTATACTGATTCCTTTCACAGGTTCAGTTTGGTTTTACTATGGTGAAGACTTGTTTGCTACTACCTCATTCTTCTATACTTCTGTGAGGGCTTGGTGGTTAACTACTGTGACTATGGTGTATAGGGTACTGGGTTCAAGACCTGCATGGTTGTTTATTTTGTTGATGGGCAGAACAAAGGCAGTTGGATACAGAGTGATTAAGGCACTTTTGAACATTTTAAGCAGGTTTGCATGGGTTTGTACTAGGGTAAGCAATGCTAACCTCCGGTTACATATGCTTACAGAGAGCTAGCTTCAAAACTGCTTAACTTGTGTGCGCATTACTTACCCCCATGCAAATGGGCTTAAACCCACTTACTAGTGCTTAAATATGCTTACTACTGCTTATTGGCGCTTTAACCTGCTCACTAGTGCTTTATTCATTATGATACTGACACCTCACATGTGTATTTACTGCAGTACTCCAGTTCATAAATATATGTTATTTAGTGGGTTATGCAACATAAATATTAGTCATAATGTGCTTTGCCATGGAAAATGGAATGTGCTGCAGTGGGACTCAAACTGGGAATGCCTGCTCGTAAAGCAAATGCTCTGCCCACTACACTATTGCTATGCTTCTTCATTTGCATATATCTTCCTTGTTATCCTCTTCAACCATTTAAGTTGCATTAAATGTAGCTAAGCCATGGGCACACCCGCTCACCTATGGTTAGCTTTAATCGGATTTAGAAAAAAAATGGGTTTGTTCATTTTATTTCTGTATACTTGCTGTTGTACATGAGGGAGACTGTTGGTGGGGATATGCGGACACCTATGAGCGGTCTCGCTCATTTCTTACCCCTTTCTGCTGTTCTTCATTGTGGGGGCGTGTATATTCTGAGAGCTCTGCTCTCAGACATGCCCCCTGCACTATTACATGCTCAGTGTAAGATTAGGAGCTCAGGCAGCGCGCCTCATTAATATGCATGGCGCGCTGCTGTCCTGCCCCTAAACGGCCACCTCCGTGCAGGACTAAGCTAGTCCTGCATGGATGAATAGTAAATCCGAGGGTTAGTCTGTCCATTGTGTAAAGGACAGACTGTTGACCCTTCACATCTAATAGTCAGTTGTCCCATTCACCCTCACTTATTCCTTATAAGGATGCCATTATGCCTTTCCCATGTATTCTTAATTCACTTATAATTTCTGACCTTGTTGCCTCAATACAAGACTGCTACAGTCATTCAACAACTGTTTTGTGAAATAATATTTATTCAAGTCTCTCTTAATCTGTCCATAATGTATTCTCATATACCATTCTCTTGTTCCCATACATCTTTGTTTTTTATATGGTAGCCCCTGGAGGCTATGGATTACCAAAATGTTCTTTAAAGTTTCCAGCATGAATTCTATCTCCTTTCCACAAAGCACTAAAGTTCGTTTATATGATGGCCAAGTCACAGAGTTAACTTTGACTGGTTGAAATCGCTTCCCTAGCATGAGCAAATTCCATACAATGCAATAAGGCTGGTATAATCCCCACTGATAATACCCTTATATATATATATATATATATATATATATATATATATATATACAATATAATACCCACTAATAGGCACCTCCCAGACTCCTCTCCTACTTTTCCATTCCATCGCCCACATATCACCCCCCTCTATTAACCTAGAGCAACAGATCTAACAGCACCTACCAGCTATTTAGACTAAGGAAAAAACAACTACTATGTTCATTATTCACTACTCTATGCTGTTGCTACACCTATGCATACATCAACATCTACACCTGCCATGAATAATAAAAAAAAAATATATATATATATACATATATATATATATATATATATATATATATATTTTTTTTTTTTTTTTTTTTTTTTACATAAATGTATGTGAAAAGTAGTCTTTTACCTATGTAAAGTGCTTATTGTATAATCTGATGTACAGTTCTTATATTTTTCTTAAATATGTATGTTAATCCTTTCTAAATATACACTATAACTTTGTTTTTTTTTTGCTTTTCTCCCCGGGCCTCCACTGAAAATGTGGTTCCACCCAGACGGACTATCCTGGTCAACAAATATAAAATAAAGTAAATAAAAATAAGTAACTAAATAATGTTTAAAGTGTTAACTTCACAGACATAGGGTTTAGGGTTTGATTCTTATCTTTGGAAGGGAAATTGGCTAGACTTAAAATGGCTCTCAAGGATATCTAGCCTTGTACTTACTTATGAATCTATAATCAGTCTCAGAACAGCAGCTGCTAGTGTTCCAAAATATATCAATAGTGCTTACATTTGTATATTTAGATTTTATATATATATATATATATATATATATATATATATATATATATTTTATATATATATATATATATATATATATATATATTAAACATTTGTGTATTTATTACTAAGTTGTTGAACATTTACTTACCTGTAATCATCTAGGCACTTGTTTTCCCCTTATACACTCTGTACTCATTTACTTGCTACTGTTACGTTTAATTGTAACACTATTTACTTTGGAGTTTAAACTGACAGCAGGTATTTCATACAACAAAATGCTTTTTACTTTACTAGAACATTGTTGTCAGCATTTATGATGGCAAAAATAGCATATCTGTTACCACTAAACCACTTGTTGAATCAAATGCATGGATAGAATACTTTCCAAATATCATATGATGACGGGGTAAGACATGCTGACAGTACTTTATCTGTACAGCATAGATGCTGTTTCACTCATGTGTCATCAGCATTAGCGGGTAGCAGAAAACAAGAAAGGTGTATCTGGGCACACAATTAGCTACGACAAGTACAAAAATATGAGAACTCTAACTTTTTAAGGGATGACACTTCAAATGTTCCACTCAGGCATAGTAGAAAATTTAAATAAACTGGGTATAAAACCCTGTCTCACCCTTTGGATTACCAACTACATCAAAGATAGGATCCAGCTAATCGAAATAGGGAAGTTACCTCCACAAAGAGACAAGTGGAGTCCTCCAGGGTTCTGTGCTGGAACCTCTGCTGTTTGGCATCTACGTTTCTGAAGTAAAAGCCAAAACCAAAGGACTCTGGCTGACTATGTTTGCAGATGACTGCAAGCTAGGAGCAGTCATTGAATCCCCAAATGACTTAGCCATTCCTCAGGAAGGTTTGTCTCAAATAAATAACAGGTGTGATAATCATGGTCTGAAAGTAAATGCCAAAAAATTGCATTACGTTAGGGTTAATATATAATTATTGACAGTGAGATGGGTAAAGCTAATCAATAACCAAACAGGATATGTTATTTTGAGTACAAAAAAGGAAAATTGGGTAAGCTTAAAATGGGCCACAAGGGCAGCTGGCCTAACACTTACCTGTGAACTTCTGACTTAGTACAGAAAAAAAAAAATAATACAAAAAACATTCGAAACCCTGCAGTTTTTTGAAAAATCCAGCATTGATCTAGTGTCTTAAATAATGGTTATGGGGAAAAAAGTAAATGAGACAGGCAGACAAAATAAGACTAGACCCCAATCCATGGAATTAAATTGTTTATGAGAGTGACATATTAAACTTGTTGAAATTAAATATCATGAAAAATACAGAAAGACTTGAAAAAATATATTTACTTTTGTGTACTAAATACTTTTACTCAAGGCATTTTAATTATACTTGACAAGATGCTGAGCATCAAAAAGCTTAGCAGGCAAAGCAGTGCCAACCCTAATACAACATTGTCATTTATTCTTTTATCATTTAAATTTGATTGCTTCATTATTAAAACCAATTACTCAGGAAAATATATTATTATAGACAGAGATATATGAAAAAAAATAATGAAACATAAAAACTAATGAACCAGCCAAGCCATAATAGCAGTATACCACGTTTATGTGTGGGCTACACTGGGATTTACTCATGATTGACTATGAGGTTTTGCCACAAGGGCAACATGATTATCAGGCTTGAGTAAGTCCTGGTACGATTCACACCCAAATGGGGTGTGTTGTTATACTATTCTGTCTTTTTGTACATTCTAATGCCGACCCTGCATCATTTGTTCTGAGCTGCCTTTTTAATGTCTGTGTCAGTACACTAATGGCATCTTTGCACAGTATTCTATCTCGGGACTTTACCAGATGTCTAAAATTGGTCCTTTATTTTCTGCTGGTGATGTTCTCTTCCAAAACACTGAAGGGTTCCATTCTTCTTTCACACCTCTTTCCTTATTGCTTAGCTTTCACTCATCTGACGTCATTACTCCTTCACTTTCTGTAATTGTTTTTTTTTTGTCATTTCTACTATTTTTACTCAACTCCTTCTCATGTATACACCTTCTTATATTTTTCCTACCTTAATATATAATTTTGTATTTATTACACAAAACTTAAGATGCCATGTTTTGAAATGCTCTTCCAATCTTGCAAAATGTCTGCCCATCCTTTCTATACCTCATTTTGTCAGAGCTCTGTCGTACAGTGTTGCTTCATCAGCAAAATCAACATGGAACAGAACAGCAGCCCAGGGTTTATATTTCTGTCTTTTTTAACTGCATTTATGAATGTTTAAAAGACTAGATAACCTAGCTCAGGTGAGGGTTATTTTCATTAATGGAAAAAAAAATATTATCTTCCAGAGTATAAATGTAGTAGATTTAGCATAAATAAGGATCCATTTTCTAATCAGCCATTATAATCTGCACTGACTATGACAATATGGCAGACAGGGAAGAACTTAAGGAAAGAAATGAGTGGACTGACATATGAAAACAGACTAGTTTCTGTTATAGCCCACAGAGTGGCAGTACAGACTAAACTTGTAGTAATATGTGTCATTGACAAGCACTTAGGTTCATAGAAAAGTACTAGGCTAGCTGCCCTTGCAGGTCATTTTAAGCCTAAGACAATTTCTCTTTTGGTGCTTGATTTGACCTATACTGCTTGGTGGTTGAGCGGCCTTACCCATCCCGTGGCAGATAATTATAGATTACCCCTAGCGAGAATAACTGGGACCGATATGATAAATAATTTATGGGATAAAATCGGCTAAAGCATTCAGGAGCTGCCTCTGTTCAGTAGTAATAGTACAGGGGGCAGTCCTGGGGTAAATTTTCAATTATTCATCTATTGAATATGGACAGGCATAGGCTTTGTTTAATGTGAATGGGGAGTCTGCAAAAATCAGGTGGAAGTGTAACACGGTGGCACTCACTCACTATGTCGATCCTCTATGGTGAAACACCTAGTGCTCCTGCTAGCTGTTACCCAAGACACTGGTCTGAGCAGTTTCCTTCCACCCAGACTGGTGAGTCCGCAACAGCTGTTTGCTCTCGTTCTCCCCAGTCAGCTCCTACGGGCACCTGAGCTGATAATTGAGCTTGGGTCATTTGACTCCTTATTGTCTTTGTCTGCAGACTGAAGAAAATTCCTGACCATTTAGAGTTTGTACCCCTGCTTGACATCTGTGATTTTAGCAATAAGCTAAAATAATTCATATGCTTAGATGACTAGCACTCTGCAAATCCAAATATACATTTTTTTTCATAAAGACATCTTATAGACTGGCAGAATGTATGTTTAACTGATAATGGCCAATTTGTATTGCTGCAAGCCACTCTTTCAGACTCTGGTATATTAGAAAATTAATTCAGTTATCGTTACGAGGACTTGAAGTGGTGATAAAGTAGTGAAATACTCGTGTGTGATGTGTTGAACTTTGATGGACAGAGCAGATGTTTGACATTATTACTTTTATACATACATGTTATCTGTTTGAAACAAAACAATTATATGCCACCTTTGCTAAAGGCATTGTGGAATATATACACATTAGCCCTTAAATACATATGAGTGTTTTAGCATACTGGATTTTAAATGCAGAATTATACATGAATCATGCTGAAACCCATTTTAAATTTGTAACCAAATGTTGTGAAAGAATTTGTATTGTGTGATAATATCAAAATTTCCCTTTGGCGTGTCAGATTTTATAATCTGTAGCATTAGCCAGCAATAGGTTGTGCTATCAAGGTTAATGTCTAGATATGATGGCTACAAAGAATGGGGCAGAAAATGAAGAGGAAATATGAATATGTCTGAATGATAGTGCGGTAAATTTCACAAAATGGATAACGTGAACGCAAGACTGTTCAAATTTAGTACATAAAATTAAAAGCAACATAACATAAATTAGGAATGCATGAGTGATGAGATAAAAATGCAGAAACAGAAGATAATTTCATGTAAAATGACCCTGATGTACTTCAGTATATTTTATCCTTTCTCCTGAAAAACCTCAGTTGAACAATATATTAAGTTATCATGTCTGTCTTTTATGCAGAGCCATTCAAGAAAATATCCTAATCAGAAGTCCATAACTGTGAAGTTCTCCATGAGAACCAATCAAGAGACCATTGCTAACAGCAGCTCAATGTCTGACACGTTCAATGAATCTCATGAAATCACCATTTATGACAATGATCCATGCCCAGAAAATCAGATCGCATCACAGCAGACCAATGACAAACATACGATATACTCCAATGAATATCTTGGTGGTAATAACAGTGAACCAATTGTTTATGCTGCTTTGCAGCATGGTACAACTTATGATAACACTGTCAGTATGCCAAAAAGTACTCACACGGAATCAACAGAGTACGCAACACTCCATCTTCAGTAGAGATCTGAGCCGATCATTTAGATGTATTGATATGAGCGCCCGTGAAGTGGAGAGCTGTCAATGTCACTACATTGCAAAAGTTCAGACAACACAAGTAAATGAATGCTACTGCACATACTCAATGACCTTATCAAGATAAATGCTCTGTAAGAAACATGAAACTGTTAATGTGTGTGCTATATATCTATTCTATTTGGATCTTTTTTTCCTTCCTGGATGCTAACTGCTAGTGATGTAAACTGTTTCCATCCTAAAAGTATGGAAAGTAATAAGGACCTTATGAATGTACATTTTGGGTAACAAATATGTATGTTGTATATAAACCCTGAAAACAATTGATGTTGTACTATTTAACTTTGATTCTTAGCAATCATGTCACTGCTAAATACATGCAGGCATCCTGAGATTGATTTACATTGACTTCCATGCAAATTTGTCTAATTATATGAAATAAATCAATGTCACACTCTTCTGCAATAGTTTGTTGTCATGCAAATAAGTGTTCATTACCTGAACTATAAAACAAATGGGTGAGAGCAATGATTGGAATCAGTAAACTGTTTGTCATGCACTGAACACAATGAGTTCATTTACATTGTTAAATAAAAGAATGTAGTTGTTCCAAAAATGGAGATGTGATTAAAAATTATTCTGAGAACCATGCAAAATACAGTCACTAAGGTAAATAAAATGTGCAGTGTACTCTTACTGTAAGGTTATATTACTACATTTGCTTACTTGCTACTACTATCTTATTTTTCTGTCAGTGATTTTTAAGCTCACAGATGCATAATACTGTTTTCTCTTAGTGATTTGTTATTGTCATCTTTGGCTATTTCTGTCTTTTATTTAATGTGGTTTTGTATGCACCTCTGAAAATGTTCCAGTTGGATCATTACCCTACACTGGTCAACAAAAAATAAAATAAATAAATAAATAGCAACCATCAAAATGTGGTACAAGGCAAAATGTGGTACAAGGCAAAAACATTGTTTTCTCTGTATTGTGCAACACACATCACAGATTACACATTCCAGAAACTAAACAACATTTCTGTGGTTTAATTTGTTATTGAGGGTTGCACTGATCACCATCTTATCTCATCTTTTTTTTATTGAATTGTTAGGAAAATTGTGCTCTGTACTTCAACATACAGAGCCACAGTTTTAATTTGATTTGTTTATAAGTAGCAATTGCAGGAATCTAGATTTTAAACAAGGATGATAATAGAAGGTGTTATTAACCAAGAAAGACTGTATTGATTTCTCTTCATCAGACATGGTACCATGTAAAATCACCTGGATGAGTATTAGCAATATTTGGCTTGCAGCAATATGTCCTGTCTGCATTACCCAGACCCAGCTGACAAATCAGCAATGGACTTCAATGACCATACCTCCCCAAGGAAAGCACATTCCTAAGGCAAAATTTCTTTCTCCCTGGTGTAAAGCAAATAGTTTCAGATCCTGTTCTATATTATTGTTGTTAATAATTTGAACTAAAGTATCAACTGCATATGTTTTCTTTGTCTTTAGAATCGACTTTTTATGTGTAACGTCATGTTACTCCTTAACTGTGTGGCTGTGCTTCTTTATTGTTATAAAATTTCATGGACCTAAATAAGATCAGCTGTTTAAGAACAAACATTTGGAATTATACAATGACTGTTCATTTGCCCTCATGATCAAACCACACCAACTCTGGGTAAATCCTGATATACCCACACACAGATGTGGATTAACTATTAAAGGCATGCTCTCTTGTTCTGCACTAATTTACTTTATCATTTCAGTTAAAATTTGAGAAAAAAAGATAAAGACATTTAAAACAGGATGTGCAACTCCATATTAGTGCATATTTGTACAAATGTCTCTGTCAGTTCTGCATGTAACAATGGAAGAAATTCTGCATTGT
The DNA here is from genome assembly GCF_019279795.1 of Protopterus annectens. Classification (NCBI taxonomy): domain Eukaryota; kingdom Metazoa; phylum Chordata; order Ceratodontiformes; family Protopteridae; genus Protopterus; species Protopterus annectens. The sequence goes on from NC_056735.1 coordinate 61,516,706, forward strand.
TTATATCCGCGGTGGTGGTGCTGCGGTAGCGTTGTCGCCTCACAGTAAGACGCTGTCCGGTTCGATTCTCAGCTAGAGCATCTTCTGCATGGAGACGTGTGAATGGGCGTACCTTCGTTGAAGGTTGTGCGTTAGGGCTGGTAACTCGGCACGTAAAAATCAACTACCAATCATTAGCGGACCGGAGTTCTGCTGTGGCGACCCCTAACCGGGAAAAGCCAAAAGACACAACAACAACATTAAGAGATGGATATAAAGCACTGAATATATGTACATAAAGAGAATTCATCACAAGGAAGTCTTACATCGGTACACTATTAATGTCTCAAACAGTTTTTTGCAACAGTGTAGTAATGCTGTTTTATCCAGTTCAGTGTGCATACTGTAAATGCCAATGATTTTATAACAACATTTTAAGACTTTTGTAAAGAGACGGTTTTGTTGAAGACAGAAAATTTTGATTATTTAATTCAAAGTCAGATGAGTAAAAAGAATGTTGAATTGGATATCTGCACTAGCATTCAGCACCACTGAAGTTTCATTGAGTTATATATGGCTTTATTCTCATTCATTCTGTCATTTTTTACATGGAACACTTTCTTACTAAAAATAAAGTTTTTTTCTTTTTTTTTTTAACTGGCCAGCATATCCAAAAACAGTGCTGGAATTATGGCAATACAATATCAAATTCTGGTAACCACACAGATCATCTCAAGCACATCTTGCTGTGATGCAATTTGACACAACTGAACCCCTATACACAGTGTAAGTGAAATATTTCTCAAATACCTCTTTCTCCCCACCTCTTACCCTCCTCCATGCCCCCCATCATTCATTCCACTATTATATTTTAAAAAGCTTTCAGATAAAGACACGGAGCCCTTACTTGACAAAACTGTCACATATGTCCCCCAAGTTCAGATAACCTCATGTCCCAGTTTATTTCTCACTACAAATGCTTTATTACTTTGCATTTACTTCATAGCTATAACCTTTGCATTAACACAGAACATCATTCCTAACATCTGGAAAACTACTCTAATCGAACATCTTTCAAAACAAAACCTGAAATGTCCCGTCTTCATTTTTCCCAGTCTTGGAAAATTATTTGTAATCAGCTCTCTGCCAATATTATAACAATCCTACCTGCTATCATTGAAAGAGCCTGGCTTCTCATCTGGCAGGAGTGCCTTGAATGAGCTATGGACCCTCACCAATAAAGATTACATAGAAATGGATAAGGACAACCTTTCTAGAGCCCTTTTCAATGACCTTATTATGGCCTTTGTCCTTACTGACTACTTCCTCCTTCTTGCCGCTCTATAAAATATCAGAATCATTTCCAGTGCTGTATCCTGGTTCCATGACTTCCTGACCAGTAGATTCTTTATGATAAAAATAGGGTCTTCGGCATCTGAAACATCACCTTCTATACTAGCATCTCTACTTTTTTCAGTATTCATCAATAAACTTCCTTATGACCTATCAAACTTCAAGTCTGATTCTATATGCTGATGATATGCCAGTACTCTGCTCCCAGCCCCTCTCACTCAACAATTACATTGTATTCACAAAATAATCTCCACTCTTTTAATTACTGACTAATCAAAACTTAACCCTATAAAACTAAAGGTATCCTGTGGGAACCTCCCATAACTGGGCAAAATCTTCCAAAATCCTTGAAATCAAAGTACTTAACAGCATCCCCAATAGCAACCAAAACTACCTTTAATTATCTGGGGTTTTCGCTTGACCCATCCCTTAATTTCCAAAGTCATATTGAAAAGAACAAGGAAAAAAATAACTTGTTACTGTTCTGGAAAATGAAAATCTCCAATTTTTACTAAGCATGCAGATATACCTGCGTTAGGCAAAAAAGTGTTAGTGAAACAAATATGGTCATATCCACTACTTCAAAAAAAAACCCCTCCACTTTGCAGTCCATTTAAAGCAAAGTATGATGGATCATCTCAAACTCTCCACCTCACAAGCACTGCTGCATTGCCCTTGCCAAAGCCAAAAAGCTAACGAATGGAACACAAGAGTCAACCTATTGTTACATTTCTCCATATTTAGACTATTGCAACCTGACTCTTTCCTACCTCTTGCAGACAAACTCTACTCATAATCTGTCCCTTTAACCTCTTCCACGCTGGAACCCCTCTCTAAGGTCTATAAACCAAACTGCACGGTACAGGCTATTCATTTTCTATTCTTATCCCAAAAGTCTGACAGTCCCTACCCAATGACCTAATCAAACAACAGTCCCTACTCAATGACCTAATCAAACAACAGTCCCTACCCAATGACCTAATCAAACAACCCTTCTCCTCCTTCAGTGTACAACTGAAAGAATAATAATCCATAACAAAGCTGAATATAGGTGATGTTCATCATGTTTCACTGTTACAGTCATTGATAAAATTCAGACAAAGAAATTATGAACAAAGGAGTATAAGGTAAAGAGCTGAAAGTTGAGGCAGACAGAGGTTAAACAATGTGGCTGTTAGAAAAAGTACAGTTGTGTACACTTACCATAAATGTAGATGTTCGAGTGCAACAGTGAATACACTCGAACATCTACATTTATGGTAAGTGTACACAACTGTGCTTTTTCTAACAGCCACATTATCTCACCTCTGTCTGCCTCAACTTTCAGCTCTTTACCTTATACTCCTTTGTTCATAATTTCTTTGTCTGAATTTTGTCTTATGGCAAGTTATTTTGAGATTTCATTCTTTTTTTCCAATATTTTATTCTTAATCATGTTTACAAACTCTTCCACCATCAGATTGTAATTATTCTTTGTATGTACTCATTCAAATGTGTTTTACAGAAAACTGTTTTTTATTGTTCTTTTCTGAATCTATTCATCCATACTGCATCTGCAAATGGTCAAGTGTGATTATTGTACAACCCCAGTAAACAACAGTAAGATAAAAAGCAAAATAAAACATCAGAGGTAATTTATCATAACTAAAAGGGTGTGAGGGTTGAAGCCCCTCATTAGGTGGGTTAAGAGGCAAAGTCACCCTCAATGAGTATTTCATTTTGTGGTGCTTTGCAGCATTGATGTCATCTTGGTAAAATGAGTGCGTAATGTCTGTAACCCCTAGATTTATTCTGGCCTATGCTTATTGTCATCGAGGACATAAAGACACCTAGGGAAGTTTCATATTGTAGTCAGGGCTTTATCCCTCTAAGCCACAATGCTTGTACTACTATTACATTTTATGAGTAGAGAACTCCAGAAAAATTGAAAAAATTGATTGTGTTACCTTTTCCCCTGAAGCTGTGCAACCTCATAGTAGGAATATTTATATTTAAGTAGTGCGTGGGGATGCACAAGAGAAACAGAGGTACTTAATCTCTATATAAAAAAATACATTTCAGATTTAAACATGAGGCATCACTTTATGGATCAGTTTCTCTGTAAAAGGGGATTCCATTTTTTCAGCAATAACATTTACTTATTTTTAAATAACTTCTGTTTGCTTCTTTGTAACCTGTTTAAAAAGTAACACAATAACCAGTAAGTAACACGGCAAGCAGTTAATAGCAGCCTACATGGCATGACAGACCTACTTGCCAATACATTAATAGGTAATTGCTGGCAGTACAGCCAAGGAGGCTGCTAAAGAACTACTAACACTGTAATTTAAATGATTTGTTTAGAGTCAAACCAGAGGCAAATGGAATCAAACTCTGGACTACAAGGAGCAGCTTGTTAACATATCACAGCTTAATCGTCTGTGCTAGCTACCTGAGTCACAACATTGAGTGTATGTCAGTTTATAAATATGAGAGTGGAAATAAAGTATTTCTAATACTGAATGTGTTTCAGAATTTGAAAGTGTGCCATTCTGCATAAATAAAGCTTGTGTGATCAGGATGCTTCTGGCAGGATTCTGCACATCTGTATTCTGGTGTGAATTTAATATAAACATGCCGAGTGATAAAACTATATTAAAGGCAGATTGCCATTAAATAACTCAGACTGCTTCGATGTGAAGTAAAACTGCTGTGCCAAAAAGTCTCAAGGCAAGTAGAACAGATGAGAAAGAAATTTCAGTATTAAATGAAAAGGAACAGTTCTCCAAATTGCTGTTTAATTAATGCAGTCAATGAGATAATTATCAAAAGTGTCTGAAAAGTCTTATGAACTGTATGTATCAGTAAAATTGATTTACTGGAAATTTCATGTGCTACACAAGTCTTAACAACAAAGTACAGCTAGAAAGAAGAAACATTTATGTCTAGTGGAAACCTTAAGCTGCAGGCATATATCATTCTACGGACACAATAGTAAATAAATAATGCAAACATTGCAGATGTTTTTTTAAATAATATGTTGTAAATGCATTCTTCTTCACATTCTTTGGGTATGCTTACTTTGTCCTCAATATTCCTTATATTGCATGGAGCACCATGATTATTGTTTGAAACTGGGCAAAGACATCATAAGGGTGCTTAACAAGCTTTTGTTAAATAGCCCTCATTACTGTTAAGTTCTAGTCTTACTATGGAGCATTAACAATAGTCAGAGGCCACCACATAAAAGTGCTGGGAAGCTCTTAAATACATGCATTTGCTAATTACATTATGTTTATATGAAATAAAGGTGACTGTCACAGTATAAACAACAGTTATAAATCAATCTCTGGTCACACTGCTGGCTGCCTTCCTAATACCCTTAGTGACCATGTACCAGCTTTCATCCGCAGAAAAAAATTCACAACCTCAATATAATTTTCAAACTCATTCGCAACAAAAAAAAACTTCTCTCCTCCTTTATTTAACTCTCTTCTCCAGCAGTATGACTGGAGCCCTTTAAAAACCCTCCAGCTTGATCTTGCAGTCCAATATTTCAATGATGCTTTCCTGAATACACTCAACAACTTGTCCCCCATTGGGAAAATTCATACCAAATCCAAACATATACCATGGCTAACTAACAGCTCCAAAGCCTTACTAAAACAAAGTGACAAAGCCTAGTCAACCTACCACCTAACAAAAAGAACATCAGACCTGCTAGCATAAACACAACAATGGAACCAAACTAAAAAACAGATTATACTTGACAAAAAATATTTTTTTTCCTTAAATCCCAGCAGAAGCATATACACAACACTTCAAAATTCTGGCAAAGCATTAATCACCTCCTAAAGCCTGGCAAATCTTCCACCCCCCCCCCCCAGCATTTTAAATACGATAGCCTTGCCTCACAATTCAACTCACACTTCATCAACTCTATAACATACCTCATACAAAATAACCCCTAAGTACCTCAAACCATCCTTAATCCCATCAATTATCCCAATTTTTTCACTATTATCACCAGTCCAGACTCGCTACATCAAAATGCTTCTTACAAAGCTTAAACCCTCATCCCCTGCTGCCGATCTTCTCCCAAATGAATTTTTAAAGCTAGATGCTCCATCTATCTGCTATCCTGTATCCATTCTTATCAATCGATCTATCTCTGAAAAGTATGTCCCCACTATCTGGAAAATGTCTCATATCATACTATTCCACAAAGGTGGCCCATCCACTGATTTCTCTAACTACCATCCCAATGTTTTCCTCTCTTCTCTAGCTAAAATCTTGGAAAAATGCATTCACCTTCAACTATTTGATTACCTATTAAATAACAAAATGCTATCCAACACTCAGCATAGATTCACACCCAAACACAGCACCAGTACTGCCTTGATTAGTTTACCAACACAGTGATCCTCCTTGAAAACAAAGGCATTTCATCTCCTCAGTCTTTTTAGACATGTCAAAAGCTTTTGACACTGTCTGCCACCAAAATACTTCTTAACAAACTTGCCACATACAACTTGAGTTACCCATACCTTCACAGGTTCCACAGTCATCTCTCTGATAGACAACAATCACCAAAGGGTTAACGGCCTCTCCCCCTCCTGCCTATCTCAGTAGGAGTTCCACAAGGTTCCTTTCGCGATCCCATTCTTTTCTCCATATTCACTAATAACCTTTTCATTGCCACTAAGTATACCGCCATAATTCAATATGTAGATGATGTCGCCCTCATCTGCCCTGCTCCCACAATCCTTGAAAGTCAGGAAAAAAACACAAAATTCTCTGTTAAACATGGAAACCTACCTCGCAGACAATTAACTCATCCTCAGCCCTAAAAACAACAAAGCTCATGGTCTTCACCCAAAACATGGCTACTTATAAATATCTTTTACTTACCATTTACCACGACTGTTGAACCAGTAGAACATACTAAACTCCTTGGCATAATAGACAATCAACTAAAACTTGATAAACATATAGCAATAACTATAAGAAAAGTTCAAATAAAATTAGGTCAACTCTATAGAGCCAAACCCTATCTCACCAGCACCTCCAGACTAGCCACTGCCAGGTCATTTCTTCTTTCCACTGTTTTCTACTCTTTATTTATGAAAGACCGACCTAAACCACCTAGAGACATGTTACAATAAAATAGCTAAATTTGCTGCCAATTTACCCTACAGGGATCACCACCGCCTAGCCCTAAAAAAGTTACCTGGATTGAACTACCCAATCTGCAACAACTAAATCAACTCACTGCTGCCTGTACCATTTTAACCAAACCAAATACCTGCCTAGCTCTACAAGACTTAGTCCAAGCTGATTCTAACCTCAGAGGCCTACATTCCTTTGATAAACTTCTGATAAAAGTAACCAAATTTCTAAACAGTTTTGGACACTCACCCTACTCTAACAAAGTATCCAGGTCTTGGAAGCTATTACCTCAGCACATCCTCAAACTTTATGACACCTCCAACTTCAAGCAAAGTCTAAGAGAACACTTTACCAACCACTGGCTCAGTCCTTGCTCCAACCCAGACTAGGGATCCCATTTTTTCCTGCCTCTGATGATTTGCTAACCATATCACATTATAATTTTGTAGTCTATTGATCTTATATCACACTCCATGTATATTGTTTCATCCCCAGTGCTGTTCATAGTAGGTTGTATTGATTTTGTCTTTATTGTACTGAGGACACATTTTATTTTGCTGTAATTACCTGACAGATGTTTTTTCTCTGTTTTAATGTTTTGTACTATTTGTTTATGTATTACTTTGTATAACTTTGCTATTGTATATGTATGGAGCTTTTCTCCCTGGGCCTCTGTTGAAAATGGGCTTTCAGCCCACGCGGACACTTACCCAGTAACAAATGTAAAATAAATAAAACAAGTAAGATACACATTATACATTAGCAGATGTTGAACATTGAACTTTTGAAGAAATGTATTTGTGTTTTTTTTTGATAGATGATAAATCATGCAATCAGTGCTTAGAAATTCAAAGTAATTAAGGTGAAGGAGGGAACTAGGTAGAGCACAAAATGTTAATATTATAGTTAAGAGATGGAGTGTAACGCAGGTTCAGAAACTATATATATATATATATATATATATATATGTATATATACATATAAATATAATAATATATTAAATATATATATGTATAAGGTTTATATTATACAATCTATATAACCTGGAAATGCTAGTAAAACCATTCAGGTACTGGTGAAGTCTGGTTGTGGGTAATAGGACTCTGAATGAAGAGAATCAGTTTGACAATATGGCTATCTGATGATAACAGTGTCATTTCTCCTGGTGATATACAGCAGCAGGTATGTTGATTTGATAGGTGAAGTTTTAGTCGTCATTTAAATGAGTTTGCATTCTGAATGTATTTCAAGGGTAGTGAGATGTGGTTCTATAGTTTAGCTTCATTATATGAATACAGAGAGTAACCTGCAGTATAAGATGATTTGGTTATAGTGACTAGTGATTTTTCTCTAGATCATAAAACTCTACTGGGGGAGTAGTGTTGTATTAAGTTATTAAGGGCTGGGCAGTTTTCTGGATTATAGAGAAGTCTGTGTATTGCAGTTAGCTAAGAAACAGCTAGATGATATGATAGTTCTAATCAGTTTAATTCTCTGAGTGCTAAGTAGTGGTGTGTTCTATTGTTATGGTTTACTACAAATTTAACTATTTTATCATAACATTAGTCAGGTATGGACAGTTGTAAGACTTGAAGGTAACTGAAGATTGGGGGCATCATAGAGGAGGGATGTCAGTAACAAAGGCGAGGCTATACATCTTTGGCGATGTCAGTGAGACAGGTTTTCACTCGGTAAAGTGATTTGCATCTGAAATATAAGTTACATAATTATGTAATGTCCATACATACACGCACTTACACATGCCTAGAATTAACATCATTAACAACGTTATTTATTTATTATTGTGTCCACCCTTATCAGACCAGTAATACAGTACAATGCTCCCTTCTGTATGTACCTCACCAGACACCTGCAGCAGCTGGAGAGGTCTCAGAGGTTTCTCACCAAGAAAATTCAGGGCCTTCAACACATGACCTACCTAAGCAGACTGAAGGCCCTGTCACTGTACTCTGTATCTTACAGGCTGCTGAGAGGCAACTTGAGCCTGATCTACAAAGCAGTCTCAGATCCTGCCCTAATGGAAATACTGCACATCCGCAAGTCAAACGGGGCAAGATTCACTCGCTCCAGGAATGTTAACCTAGCCTGCGACATTAACAGGACATGCTGGAGAGACAGATATGTCTCCGAGAGATTGCCACTCCTCTGGAACAAACTCCCAATTTAATTAAAACAGAGCTCCACAATGACCCTATTTAAGCTTAGCTTAGACATCTAGATGGGAGACCATAAATTTACTCCAGGAGTATCACCTATGTCCCTCTTGGATAAGGGCTGTCGATGCTGATCATAGACTCACACTGCATTTTTTGGGGATAAACTATTGGCTAGGCTTGTAAGGGCCCCAGGGCCATTAGCCTAGTAACCTCATATGATCGTATGATCCTATGGAATATAGCCAATACAACTTGGTCAATAAGGGAACAAGGATATAACATGGGTAGGCTTATAAAAGCCCTAGGGCCAACAGCCTAGTAACCTCCCATGAACCTATGAACCTATGTTGACTGAATACACCTCAGATGTCTCAATGTGATCAAATGAATAAGAAATACATACAATGCAAGGCATTACTACCCCTCCACATCTCTTAATGATTTTGTAGAACATCCCATGATTTTGCTGTATAGTTTTGCTCTGTCCTTCATGCAATGTTTGAATTTTCTGGAAAGTCACCATTGATTATAATCGGTCAATAATGCCAGACATTAAAGTTTCATCCTTCATATTGTTTAGACAAGAAGTACACATGGAATGGCTGTTGCAGTGTAAAGACGTTAAGAGGTATGTTCTTTCTCTTCCTCTCTCTCTCTCTCTCTCACACACACACACACACACACACACACACACACACACACACACACACACACACACACACATACACAGTCACACAAACACCTCATAATTGGCCCTATTGGATTTAATTAGTCCTCTTAGTTTCCTGTTTAGTTTAGTTAGAGAGCTTCTATCAACACCAGACTCTATACAGCTATTTACATGGTTGTACAAGGTCTTTGTGAACAAGTCTGCACGCACACACACACACACACACACACACACACACACACACACACACACACACACACACACACACACATACACACACACACACCTCATAATTGGCCCTGTTGGATTTAATTAGTCCTCTTAGTTTCCTGTTTAGTTTAGTTAGAGAGCTTTTATCAACACCAGCCTCTATACAGCTATTTACATGGTTGTACAGGGTCTTTGTGAACAATTCTGCACAAACACACACACACACACACACACACACACACACACACACACACACACACACACACACACACACACAAACACAAACACCTTATAATTGGCCCTGTTGGATTTAATTAGTCCTCTTAGTTTCCTGTTTAGTTTAGTTAGAGAGCTTCTATCAACACCAGCCTCTATACAGCTATTTACATGGTTGTACAGGGTCTTTGTGAACAAGTCTGCACACACACACACACACACACACACACACACACACACACACACACACACACACACACACAGACACACACACACACACACACCTCATAATTGGCCTTGTTGGATTGAATTAGTCCTCTTAGTTTCCTGTTTAGTTTAGTTAGAGAGCTTCTATCAACACCAGCCTCTATACAGCTATTTACATGGTTGTACAGGGTCTTTGTGAACAATTCTGCACGCACACACACACACACACACACACACACACACACACACACAGTCACACAAACACCTCATAATTGGCCCTGTTGGATTTAATTAGTCCTCTTAGTTTCCTCTTTAGTTTAATTAGAGAGCTTCTATCAACACCAGCCTCTATACAGCTATTTACATGGTTGCACAGGGTCTTTGTGAACAATTCTGCATAGGTTGTTGTAAACTCGGGCTTGGGAGGCCATTGAATTTTCATAAATGATTATTTAATAGGGTGTAGTTTGCTTTGGAATAGTTCCCAACTGTTTCAGGGTTTGCTGGGATTACTGAGTTGAATTTTATTTCAAAGGAGACAGTTTTGTGGTCTGACTTCACCAATGAGGACATGATGCTGGTCCACGAATCCAGTCCAGGAATCTTTGGCCTGTGAGTATGAGGCAGTGTATGTTTACCAGTGTACAGAGGGGTAGTTAAAGTCTCTCTTGGTGGTTCAAAATACCTAAGAAGATAGTTTTTAAAAATAAGATGCTGTCATCTAGTGGTAGGTTTGAAGTGATGACCATCATCATCATCACCATCATCATCATCACCACCATCATCATCATCACCATCATCATCACCATCATCATCACCACCTTCACCACCATCATCATCATCACCACCATCACCACCATCATCATCATCACCATCATCACCACCACCATCATCACCATCATCATCACCATCATTATCCTCATCACATCATCATCATCAATCCCCTTTTTCCCATTTTCTACATGGAGTCAGGGTATTGTGTCAACTGTCACCATCTCTCAGTTCAATACTACTGTCCTACCTTCTTCAACACTTATGCCTGACTGTCACTTGTCTTCTCTAACACAATCCATTCATCTCTTTGTTTCCTCTTTCTTTCTTCCTGTCTGTCCCAAATTTACTTCACCAGATTGTTTTCTGCTTTCCTGCACATGTGCCCAAACCACCATAATCTGTTATTTTTGACCTTCTCTGCAATTGGAGCTACTTTGGCTTCTGCTTTGATGTTCTCATTTCTTTCTCTGTCCCACAGTTTGCATCCTGGCACCCATCTCAGGCACTTCATCTCCATCACCTCAAGCTTCATAAACTACTCTGCCTTTACTCTTCAGGTTTCTGTACACTCAGTCCCACTGAGTACCCTTTTGTGAGACTGAACACTGTTCATACTTCAGTCACTGGTACTTGTATACAGCCTGCACTAATTCTACAAATACTTCTGGGACTTAGAACCACTCCAGGACTGCCAAAATCAGCTTTCTTGGTATCTTGTCATATGCTTTCTCCAAGTCTAGGAATGCCCATTTGGACTCTTTCCTCATGTCTAGCTTCTTCTCAATTATTTGTTTCACTGCAAACATCAGAAGAGTTGTGCCGCATTCTGATCTGAATCTAAGCTGCTCATCTCCCATCTTACTTTCTATTGCTCTCCGTATTCATTTATCAGTCACCTTCTCCAGAAGTTTCATGCAATGTGACAGGAGTCTGATACCTCTGTACTGCCCACAGTTGTGGATGCATCCTTTGTTCTTATACACTGGCACAAGTATGTTTATTCTACAGCCATCTGGGATATGCCTTTCTCTCCACACTGCTATGAGCACCCTCAGGAGCCATTTCTCTCCTATCTCACCCAACATGTTTATGATATCTGCTGTGACCTCATCTGAGCCTGCTGCTTTCCCTGACTTTATTTTCCTTAGTGGTGGTCTTACTTCTTCTATGGTGGGCTCCTCCTCTTCTCTAATTGTTGGCTGTGTTTCGAGCAGTACAGCTTCTGTGGGGTTTCTTCGTTTAAATGCTGCTGGAAGTACTGCTTCCATCCACCTTTAATTTCCTGTGGGCGGGTGAGTAGCGATGGCCAATTGCAATGCTTAAGAGTTTCATTGAAAGTGCTCTTAGAGTTGGTTAGACTAATAGCTGTATTCTATTCGGTGGCAATGTACTTTGAGGGTAGTTACTGAAAATTATTAAGTAGAGTGCTTGCCTGCTTTATTTTATTTGGTTTTGAAGTAAATATGCAATTGAATATATTCCCTTTTTAGTCACTCTATTGTATCTTTTGGGGACATTAATGAATTGTGTTAAGCCAAACAAATTAATATTGCAAGAGGTGAATTTGAACCTTGGGAGGATCAGTCTATGTTGAAGTGGCCAAGTATGTTGTTTGTTACCCAGCACAGTATGCCTTCAGAGATGTTATAGACATCACTGCTTGGGGGTAAATATGCTGCTTAATGTATAATGATTTGCACGAGTTCAGAGATGTTATAGACATCACTGCTCGGGGGTAAATATGCTGCTTAATGTATAATGATTTGCACGAGTTCAGAGATGTTATAGACATCACTGCTCGCGGGTAAATATGCTGCTTAATGTATAATGATTTGCATGAGTTCAGTTTCAGAAAGGATACTACTAACTGCTCTTTGCAAAAATAAAATATGGGATGACAGCAGGCAATTTTTAGATGCGTTTGAAGTATAATAGTTACTCTGCCTATTACTCTGTCTATTTGGACAGTCTTTGCTAGTTACCTTACATGCCAAGGGAGGATCTGTTTATCCTTTACATGTGATTTTCACCACGTGTCTGTGAATATGAGTATTTCTGAGGAATGAACTGTGATCCATGCACGGAAGTCAGTTGTTTTATTACACAGGCTTCGGCTATTTAAGTCGCATATAATTCTCAAGGGCAGGGGGCGGCCACGGTGGTGCAGCGGTTAGCATTGCCACCTCACAGGAAGAGGCCCTCCAGTTCAATTCTCGGCTGGGGTGCTTTCTGTGCAGAGTCTGCATGTCCCCCCTGTGGTCGTGTCGGTTTCCTCCAGGTGCTCCGGTTTCCTCTCACATCCCAAAGACATGCAGTAGGTGGATTGGACACTCTAAATTGGCCCTAGGTGTGCATGTGTGTGCCTTCTGTGGAAGGTTGGACACCGGGCTGGCAACTTGACACTGTAAAACTCCACTGCCAATCATGAGCAGACAGATGATCCACTGTGGCGACCTCTAAACAGGAAAAGCTGAAAGAAGAAGAAGATAATTCTCAAGGGCAGGGCAAGTTTGTATTTTTTTTTTTCTTGGGGGTGGGGGGCTGGAGCTGCAGGGTTTGTTTCTGCTGTACTTACTGTGGGAGAGTATTTGATGAACATGAAGACTATGCAATTCTGGTACAGCTAGCATTTGGGTGAAGATCACCACATGATAATAGGTGTTTTATTATTAGGTAGAGCTTGGAGTTAAATTCTCATTTTTATTTGTGTTTTACTTTGTTTATGGGGGATTATCTAGAGTTATGTAATCATAGGTACGTGTATCATTAGGTGTAACTAGCTGATATTATGTTAATTGCATGCAATAGGGAAACTATAGTTATTAGATTTACAAAAAGTCATGATTTGAGTGCATTTTTTAGTGAAAGTAGATGGGATACAGTTGATTGGTAGCTCGTTACTTGAGATAGACGTGCTACTAGTACAGGTTATAGGCTAGTATTGGGATACAGTGGATTGGTAGCGTGTTACTTGAGATAGACGTGCTACTGGTACAGGTTATAGGCTAGTATTGGGATACAGTTGATTGGTAGCTTGTTACTTGAGATAGACGTGCTACTAGTACAGGTTATAGGCTAGAACTGGAATACAGTTGATTGGTAGCTTGTTACTTGAGATAGACGTGCTACTAGTACAGGTTATAGGCTAGTATTGGGATACAGTTGATTGGTAGCTTGTTACTTGAGATAGATGTGCTACTAGTACAGGTTATAGGCGAGTATTTTTGTAGTTGATTATATTTTGCTTGGAAATAAGCTGGAGAGATTAGATGACATGGGGAGGGAGGTACGGTGTTATTCACAAAATAATAGGTTTGATTTGCTGGATATAAGAAAGCAACGAGTGGACTGAATGAAACATATTGCATGCACTGAAACATTAATGCATTACTCCAATGGCTTCCGTCCATTCAACCATCCATTGATTCATTCATCCATCCTTGCATCCACAACCCCTTTTTCCATTTTTGCACATGGGATTGGAGTATCACTTCAAGAGTAACAATCATCTAGATCCAGTATTCACACTGTCAGGTGGCTATATCTGCCACTAGTTCAGCATTTTCCCTGTCATTAAATAACTTCCCATTTTTTTAATATGCAGGCTCACCTTGATTAACATGTTTTGCATGGAGGTTTATTCGGTAAGATATGTAATGCAGTGTCACATAAAAAAGTGTACTATCTGCAGTGCAATGAGGCCTAGTGCCTATTAATAATGCATGAGAGAGGCCTAGTGCAGTCATGCAGAAGGCTGAACCACAAGAGTACTGAGCCACAAGAGTACTGAGCCACAATCTCGCTTCCGGCAGTGACAGTGCTGCTATGTCTGCGGTGCAATGAGGCCTATTAATAATGCATGAGAGAGGCCTAGTGCAGTCATGCAGAAGGCTGAACTAGAAGAGTACTGAGCCACAAGAGTACTGAGTCACAGTCTCGCTTCCGGCAGTGACAGTGCTGCTATGCAGACTGCGTTATTATGGTCATGTGACCAAAAAAGAAAAACTACATGCACCTGTACAATGAAACATCACTCAGGTGCCACATGTACACTACTTGTAGTCCATAGAACAGGTAAAGCTGTTCATTATATAAATGAAGAAAAAATGGCAGTGCTAGGAAAAAAAACAGGCAAGAGTAACTAGAGGAGCACACAGAAGGGTAACATGAAGAGAAGATGGGGAGAGAAGAAGGGGATGCATTCATTTTGGTACAGGTGCCCATTTTTAAGATGGGAGGAGAGAGGTTAAAGGGTATAGAGAACACAAACAGAAACAGAAACAAAGACCAACAGGAGAGGCAGTGACACACAAAAGTATTTTGCAACAATGGAGGGACACAGACTGATGAACCAAAGGGAGATAGAAAGGCCTGGATGACAAATGGGTAGGAGGGGGGACTCACACAAGGAAGGGGAATACACTGATAGTGGAGGGGGAGTGGTATTGTAGGCCTGCCAATCTGTCACAGAGATGAACCCCAGTCTTGAAATAAGTCACCTTCATGGCTAACATTAGGGGGAACTTGCATTTTATTGTGGCCTAACAGTCAGAGGTGACTAGACATATGGCTCCATCAGGCATGCAAGGAGATGACCGAGAGTGGGCAATCTGGGCACTCAACTGTGAGTCCACTTTTTCCCCAGCAATCACTGCACTTCTTGCCAATGGACCAAACTGGGCATCTGTCTACCAGTTATAGAGAAGGATCCTTCTCCTGAGAACCGAGAGGTCACTACAGAAGCCACTAGTGACCCTTTATGTTCATGTTCACCTTTTGTGGTATGACTTTCATCATTAACCAGGGGGATAAGTCAGGAATCCACTGGGGACCCAGGGGTCGGTACTGTGATAGATAAAGAGTAACATGGCCATCACTGTACCTCTGTCTGCACCACAGCTGAACTCACAGAACCTGTATAAAATAGAAAACAAATGGAGAAAATAAAAATACATAAAAAAATGTAAAAAGCAATAATAGCGCATAAACATGCATGGTACAGTTTATTGCAATGTTACACACCACCCTGTAATATCCAGCACTTACCACACTGCCTGGAGAGTCTGGTCTGTCTCTGCAGGCAGGCCAACCTATTAGCTTTATTCTCCTATGGCACTGAAAAACAGAGCATTAACAGTGACCACATCAGTGTATTTCTAACAAGTTATGAAAAAATACAGCTGCATGTACAAGTCTATATAACACTGCCAGTTTGAGATAAACCAACTTCCACAAAGAAGGCACCTCTCTTTCATTACCCTCCTCTTCTCAATGGCAGAGACAGCCTAAATAGTGCCTCCACAGGTCATTATATTTGAAGTCACATGATCCAGGAGTGACTGATGTCAGTGACATAGCTCAGATCACTCAACTGATGCTAAATGTCCATCTTGTAACGTGGTTCCACATAGATGCTCAGAAGAAACTTCTGGTTGCCCATATGCCACAGATGCAGAAAAAAACCTGTATTTCTTGCTCCACTATGCTGAAGTCCTTCCAAATTCGCTGCCTAGGGAGGTCATGTCCATTCTACATGTCTCAGAAGAAACAATTATGGCCACGATACATGGCTGTATGCAGTGGACACCATGTGATGCACATCAACATGCAGCATGATTCTGTAGTGGACCCAGATGATGCAACAAAGCAGTAATGCTGCCACCCCACATAGTAGTGCTTTTCTTTGGGAAGAAACATGGTCATTCAAAATAGCAATGTGAATCAAATGGGTAGCAAAGTGGTCATTCAAAGTAATATGATGCTATCAAAAAGTAGCTTGATGTGGCTATAGTGAAGTGTTATGCTGTAGATGGTAGTGTGGCCATGTATATGGCCATGCACACATATGCAGTATGAAAAACCATTCTCAGGCAGGCACATGCACCATAGTGCTGAATAGGATGAAGTGCATCACATTATACATGTTTTTCAGAAGCATTTGCATCAAATCACCTATTTTTTCATTACTATATTGATATGCGGACCTGTTTTGTGATGGAGATTTGCTAGGTCTGGGAAGCTACAATATTGTGGAATACAAAAAGATGTTGTAGGTAATGGACCACAGCAGTCCTGTAGCCATGGATGTGTGCAGACACAATACAGGGATATGTACGGCTTTGGGGTTGTCTTGCCCCACTGGTGATAGGGGCTGTGAGGATACAGTGTACAGGGCATGGCTGTCCACAGATCTCCTGTGGAATGTCACACTGCCAGAGCTTGTTGTGCAGGTCATGGGGGTAATATTATACCATGGAGGGGAATGCAGAGAGCATGCTGCACAGGGCAAAAAAGCTGGTTCATGAAGGGGTATAAGCCAATGTACTAGACCAGGCTGCAGAGGTGTGCAGCTGTGTATGGTCTGCAGTTGAGGCCAATGGGCCATAGCCTATAATGTATGCTTCAGGACCTATATGTTCTACATTCTTCATGCTACAACCTGTGCCATACTCACATTATCACTACATGGCATGCATGTTCAGTTGAACCCAATAAGACATGTTACTGCATACCTCTGGACTCTGACAATGTACAAACATGCATGATTCATTACTCTCCCTTTTGAAACATAAGAACTGGTCTATGAAAAGCAAGTCTTTCTTTGCTATTATGGAACTCCATTCTGCCGATTCTTTACCAAACACCTCTTTATCAAACAACTGGAAGTTAATGCAGAGGTCTGAGCCTATGTTCTGCTAGTGAGCTACATCCTGTAGTCCAGGTTTGATTTCTTCTGCCTCCATTTGGCAAACCGTATGACCCTTAGCAAGTCATACACCTGGGCTGAGTCTGACAAAAATCCATATAGATCAGTCATCTACACTGATTAACAAATGAAAAAAACAACCAACCAAACAAGAAAATAAAAAATGAAACAGCTTCCTAGAAGACCAGTCTTGCACACAAGCTCTGGAAATCCCTCCCTCTCACGTAAAATAAGTCTCCTCTTTCCCTATGTTCAGAGCTCAACTCAAAAGATGCATCCATCAAAAATCTGAGTGCAAGTGCTTTTATACAGAGCATATAACCTAACTCTGTCCTGACCTGCATCACTTCTGCTTTGACCCTCTGTTCTCACCTGCTGCTTCCCTCTCGTACTTACTACAAAAATTAATTCACATTTCCTTTTCTACTCTGTTAATAGTTACATATTGTAACAATTGTCTATTGGATTATCTACTTTCTGTGATTAGTCAGTGAATTTTTCTGTTTTTTTTTTTTTTTTTTTTTTTTTGTGAATTTCTTCACGTTTGCCTACAAACTGCCTGTTGTTATTGTGCTATTCCAGTAAACAAACACAGTAAATAAATAAATAAAATACTATTGTCCCACGCTGACTGGAATAATAATGACAGAGAAAGCATTTAACTAACTGGAATAAATTGAGTGTATTCAAAATTCTCCCTGGTGATTTTTTGCAGTGTAATAATGACTCTCCAACATTACCACTCCACTAGGAGTGGATGTGGATTTGTTTTGTTTTTTTTTTGTTTTTTTTCAACAGTGAGAGAGAGGCAAGCACAAACTGATAAGATTCAGAACAATCATTTTGATCAGCTATATACATAATCTTTTCTGTAGTGTGGAAAACAACATGGGGTTGTACTGCAAACCATTTTTTTAACTTTTCCTAATACATTTTTACTACTGCTTTTTTTAGTCACATATTTACACAACTTGTGTAGTCCACATGCATGGTGCACATTTAATTGTTTTTCTAACCAGATGGCTGGTCCTGTAATCATTTAACTCTTGTTGTCCTATCAGCTTCCTCTGAGTTAAATGATACAAAGGACCAGCCCAAAGTCAGGCATTACAATCTATCTTAGTACGATACATGCCATCCAATTTAACCCCATTTAACAGTTTCTATACTCTTTTTGCTGTGCCATTTCAGAAGCGTCCCTTTCAGTAGTGCCCTGCTTACTGTTTTACTGTCATTGCTATTATTTTTCTAGGCCTCAGTCTGCATTTTCCTGAAAGTGGATTACCTTTTTTCTTCTTCTTCTCTGTTTTGTGGCCATGGTGGTGTAGCGGTTAGTATTGTCACCTCACACCAAGAGGTTCTCCAGTTTGATTCTTGGCTTGAGCATCTTCTGTGTGGAGTCTGCATTTCACCCTGCAGTCAAGTGAGTTTTAAAGACATGCAGATAGGTGCATGTGTGCATATGTGTGCCTTCTGTTAAGGTTGGGTGCTGGGCTGGCAACTTGACATTGTAAAAACACCACTGCTGATCAATCTGAGGACCAGTGATCCACTGTGGCAACCCCTAAATAGGAAAATCTGAAGGACATTGCTTCTTCTTCTCTGTTTAGTTTAGAGTTGTCTTTTAACTTTTTCTCATTTAATTTACTGCAATATTTTCTATTAGAGCTTTCTTTTGTTTCATCACCCAGTTCTTCAGATCTGTCACCTCTTGTTTACTACTGTCTCTGTTCCACTCTCTGGCAATTGCTTTTTTAGCTACTATCAGTACCCAGTTGACAAAAGCCCTTTGATGTTCATCAGCTTGCAACTTTCCCATCCAAAGGGAGTTGACTTCTTTTAGTTGTTTTGTGGTACTTAAGATTTTTCTTTTTAACCCTTGTAGATCTGAACAAAACCTTCCTAATTTTCTTCATCCCCAGAAAACATATGTGTTATCTCCTAGTTAATCCTGTTTACATCTTCAGCTACCTTTGACTACTACTCGATACATTTTTGGCAGTTGATTTGGTGAGTAGAAGTTTTCAGGTAAACATTTCCAGCTAAATATCCTGAATTTCCTCACCATAATTACTTTCTTTGGGGCTTCACAAATTGCTGTCCATCTTCTTTCCGATTCCTCTTCACCGGACGTCCTTAGCCAGACGCCATTTTCTTTCTACTTTTTTCTCCATTACTTAGGGCTGTATATTATCTGCCTACTAGACTGTCTTTGGTTGCTCCTCCATTCCAGCTTGTATTAGCAACTGGACTACTTGCTGCATGTCCATTTTCTGCCTGTTTACATACGCATCAGATTTTGAATAACCCTCTGAATTGCTATTATTCATTCTCCCTTTCATTGTATTGTTTTACTACACTTTTCCTTAGTTGTTCCTAGTAAAATATTTTTTTGCCTTTCTTCCACCAATTTCTCAATACTGACATATCTGTCTCTAAAGTATGGTTTGTAAAACCCAAATGATCTCAACTCATACTTCCACCATACACCTTCCTTCCCCCTTTATGTGTCCTCCAGGCTTCTTCCTAACATTTCCCAGTGTTTACTGAGCTCTGTCCTCACTTGCAGTCTAGTCCACAACCCAACCGACTTCATAATTTGCTGATCTTTTTCCCACTTAAACATCATCATCATCTTCCATTTAAAGTTGCATTTACTGCCCTGCAAGTAATATAATAGTCTTAACTGGGCTGCATTATAATAACTTTCCAGGTTGAGGATCACCATCTCCCCCACTAGTAGTTCTTATTTGGGCTGCATTATAATAACTTTCCAGGTTGAGGATCACCATCTCCCCCACTAGTAGTTCTTATTTGGGCTGCATTATAATAACTTTCCAGGTTGAGGATCACCATCTCCCCCACTAGTAGTTCTTATTTGGGCTGCATTATAATAACTTTCCAGGTTGAGGATCACCATCTCCCCCACTAGTAGTTCTTATTTGGGCTGCATTACAATAACTTTCCAGGTTGAGGATCACCATCTCCCCCACTAGTAGTTCTTATCATTTGCCCCCAATCTACTGTTAGCCTTTTACTCTCTCAGAAGAACTTAGTCACTTAGTTCCTCAAGATTTCCACTCCTCTTTCTCTGCTCTATATACAGACGCCTGCCACACATATATAAGATAAGGAAAAGAGAAACATTTTTATTGGTCCAGATCTACCTTTGTTTTTTATTCAAACACCTTTATTGAATTATCACTCATGACATAGGCAACTTTACATTCATATAAAAGCAATCAAACTACAATTAACATAACAAACATTTTACTTCACATACATTGCTATATATCAGATAACCTAAGCAATATTACATAAATTATTCAATTCCTGCTTTTTTAACAAGAAATATCTTCATTAAACCATCACTTAGTATATAAGCTATCATGCATTTATATAAATGAAAACAAACCACACCAACACAATCCTAGTCGCAAGCATTTTACATCACAAACCATACTGACACACTCCTAGATGCAAACATCATACATCACTTATAATCTACCCAGTCTTTCTCACACAAACATTACATAGCTTAAGTCCTTCTGCCTTTTATGCCTCATTCCTTCCTTGTATGCATTGTTTGCACAATTCCCATTTTTTCCTGTGTGGTTTGTTCCTAACATTTTCTAAAGATCCCAATTCCAGTTGTTTTATCTCTGTTACTATATTCACTACTTCTAGTGCAGTTGGTTTAGATTTTGATTTCCATTTTCTAGTAATTGCTTTTTTGGCAGCCACCATAATTAGACCCAGCAAGGTCTTAACATGTCTAGGCAATTCTAATTCTGTAAAAACAATCCAAAAACGAACCAGCAGAAGGTAGAATACGGCTATATTATCATCATTTATTAATCCAAAAACATACCGGTTTCGGCTGTATTAAGCCTTCTTCAGTGTAAATAATTACAATAATGGAAAACTGCTCCATCCTGGTGCAACCTTTATATAGAAAGATGTGTTGATATAACAAGATGTCTTAAAAGCATATCCCTAAATTAACCCACATTCAATATGTATACATCATAAACATTACTAAAGTTATAATACACAATTGGTGCTGAAAACAATATTATGTTCATATAGAATGATATATGCAATATTAAAATGTGATAATATTCATGTAATAATACATAAAAGATACATTCCATGATACATAGGAAATATGCATATTATGATGCATAGAAAAGTAGGCTGACACTTATTCCAATTCATTTAATCCAGGTTTGAAAAGAGCCCCTAACCTGGTAATCCAAGTTGATTCCATATTATTAAGTTTATCGTGCCAGCCTGCTTTAAAACTTCTATGCATAGAAATCTTGTCAATAATAACAAATGTAAATTGTGAAGTAGGGTGACTGATAGTTTGTTTATATAAAGCATTGGACAACCTGCGATTTCTGTACCATAGCTCAGAAAAATCCTCTCCCTTGTCAAAACAATCTGCCCACCCAGCATCTCCAACAGTGCATCCTGCAGGGAATCATAAAAGTCTACTAACTCACTGCACTCCCAGAAAATATGTTCCCAATTACCTCTTTCTTTCTCATCACACCTCCAACATTTGCTATCTACCTCAGGAAAAATTCTCTGGATTCGACCTGGGGTATAAAAATATCAATGTAAACATTTCCAAGCAAACATCCTAAATCTTCTAGATTTTGTTGCATATTTCAGAGACATACATATATCCTCCCATTGTTTCTTTGTGAATTGCTTATTCGATCTCTCTTCCCAATCCTTCCGAATGTCCTCTGATTCTTATAGTTATCTTGCAATATTTTATATGATCTACTAATTATTCCTTTTTTAATGGCAGCTTCTATTCTAGATTCTATTAAAAACTCTGCCAGTGCTGGTCTTTCATTTAGGACCCCCCTATTTCTTTCTCTTTGCCTATACTCTAATATCAATCCCTGATAAGGAAGGCAGTCTCTAACTGCAGTCCACGTAAATTCTTGGCATCTTCCCATTCTATCTTTTCCCTTTCTAGTTACTTGTTCAGAATACCTTGGTTCCCTTGCCAGTTTTCTCCAATAAATTCTGGTCCTGTCTGTATGCCTAATTGCAGTCATCCCCATTGTCAGAATCTCCTTTCTCCATTCTCGTGTCAGTTTAGTTCTTAGAATACTTTACTTTACGGATATAATGTTCGGCATGATTATTGTTGTTGTCTTCAATCTTATTACTGCCTCTCTATTTTCTCCCTCATTTCCCTCTGAAACTTGAGCTTTCTTTGTTATCCATATCCCCCCGATATCTAAGCCTGTGGTGAACCCACACGTTTGGAAGTTCCTGCACCAGCCTTGCAAAGGTGCAGAATTCACACAACGCTTTTGTTTTATCTTCATTTTCCTTGTACTCTGCTAGTGTATTAAATCACCTTAATTGATTAAATAATTTGGAATATCCTGACCTAGGTTACTTAAAAAATTATTACATGAAATGCAATCATGGCTAGTTTCTGTTCCTCAGATTTGCCTCATCCACTCTCTTACCTCTAATTGTCTTTCCCTAATGCTAAGGGCTACAGATTCATGACAAATAAATTCGGGACAGTGGACACCCTTGTTTTAACCCTCTACCTATTCTGTCCACTGAAGATACCTTTTTATTGGACTTTTATTCTTGCTGTATAATTTTTGTACAATCCCTGGATCAGAGAAATTAGACGTTAGGGGAGGCCCATCCTTTTCATGACTTGCTATAGATATGCCCAATATACTGAATGGTTTTTGTACATCTAATCCCATCATCACCAGGGCCTCCACGGACTCTTCTAATGCTGCACTGATCCAACTGAATCATTTTTGAAAGCCCTTTTTCCAATCTATTTATCATTACTGCCGCAGACATCTTCGCTATTGATATTCGTCTGTGTGATCTTGGGCTTGACGGATCTTTTCTTTCTCTCAGTATCACCGTGACCATGCCTTCTTCCAGGAGTTCAGACTTTTTTTTATTTTTAGAATAAAGTTGAATAAACTTTTCCATGCTTGAATAACCCCTAGGATGAGTACTTTTGTCAGTTGACAGACTTCAACAGATTACCCTAATAAACATGGATCTAGGAAACCTTTTAATGGCTGATCATTTGGTGCTTATTTAGAATCTACTGATTTTTTTTATTGGCTGGTTTTCGGAGTTAGAATGTTTATCTCTTACACTGGAATTCATTTTATGTCACTCAATGAGTATCCTCTTTTGGTTTTCTCAAGTGTAAAATGGAAGAGGTTGAAGTTTGTCAAGAGTAGTTCCTTGAAACTAAACTCCCCTATCACTTTTTGTACTGGAAATTATACTAATGCAGTTTCTATTTTTGAGATGGCATTGGTTTACTGTGTGTGGACTTTTCTCTTGTTTGCATTGTAGGTCAGCTATGGAGTTAGTAAATATAAGAAAAAGGGGGTGTCAGAATGAAGCCTTCCCATGTAGGATGTGCATGAGTGCATGGGTGGGGGGCTTGTTCCCTACAAAAAAAATGCTGGCTTGGATGTTTTGTTGAGTTGAAACTTTATGTTGTGTGTTTTGTCCTGTTTTGTCCTATTGAAGCTTCAGTAATGTAGACTTAAGATAACAGAAGGACACAAGTCAGACTCTCACCATCACTGCATACTAATCTTCTTAGGTATCACCAAGTTCATCAAAAAGTTGTTTAGAGCCAAGGATTTCAGCATATTCAGAACCACAACTTATTTCTCATGAGTACTTAAATTATGATGTTTCAGCTGCCAAAGTAGCATCTTACACAGTTCTCACACGCTACCTGCATTATGATGTAACAGTTGCTAAGGTTATATATTGCAATATTCTCATCTCCTACCTGCATTATGACATGTCATTTGCTAACAGTATGTCTTACATTATTCTTATGTACCTGCATAATGATGAGTTGGTTGCTAAGGTTACATTTTGCTGTATTTTAAAGTCCTCACTGTATTATGACTTACTAGTTGCTAAGGTTATATGTTGATGTATTTTCTCTGGTTCAAGGCTCCAGAGAGCACCCCTGCACTACCAGGCTATGACTCATACCACATGTTTTGGCCATGTAAGCTGGACCGTAACATCAAAAGCAGAGGTGTGTCCATATTCATTAAGGATATCCACACCTCCAGGCTAGTTGCTCAGCATAATGCAGCTCAGGTTATCCAAGTGCAACTAACTCTGGACAGAACTGCAATCCAAATTGTATCTTGCTACAGACCACCCACCATGCCCCAGGATTCCCACTCCTCTTTTCTTAATGTACTGGAAAATAGTAGGGTTCAACCAAGCACCCTAATAATGGGCGATTTCAACTACCCACCATTAACTGGGAAAACTACTCATGTACCAACTCCTTCGCTCAACGCTTTCTGGAATTCATAAACTCCAATGCCCTGGATCAACTTATCCACACCCCCACCAGGGGCAACAATATCTTAGATCTAGTCATTACCAACATGAGTGACCTGTGTTCCACACCTGAAGTCAACACCTCATTGGTCCGATCCGACCATAAGCTAATTACCCTAGATATCCACATCCAGCCCCCACCCCCCACCCCCATTAAGGAAACCATGGTAAAAAATTTCTCCAAAGCCAACTTCATGCTCCTTAAGACAGAATTGGTGAACTTCATGACACCCATGCAGATGGTCAATACAGTTACGACTACTGAATCCTACACAATTGTACTTTATAAGCACTTACATGAGTGCACGGATCGTGCTATCCCAAACAGAACCAAGACGCTATCCTACAAAAAAAGGAAGCCAATCTGGTGGTCCCCTGCCATAAACAAACTGTACAACAGAAGGAAGAAACTGTTGCAAAAGAGAGTAAAATCCCACGAGTGGAGGAGCTCCCTGGTCAGCTTCAGTAAGAAGCTGCGATCCCTGATAAAATCCTCCAAAGCTAGTTATGAAAACAAAATCGCCACTGATTCTAAAGACAACCACAAAGCATTCTATAGCTATGTCAAGAATCTCAATGGCAGCACTCAGATCTGCTCTGAGTTACAGCACAATGGCACTAAATATACAGACCCAACTGATATTGCCACCATCCTGGCAGATAGGTTCAGTGCTAAATTTACTCCCTTCTCACCCCCTAAACAGCCCATCTCTATACCAAAAGAATGCAAAGTTCCTGTAATCATGGCTGCACAGGTAAAAACCACATTCTCCAAAGCCAAGAACACAGCACCCATGGGACCTGACAATATCCCAGGCTGCGTTCTACACGAACTATAGAATGAACTGGCACCCCACCTAAGTACCATGTTCAGTCATAGCCTCACCTCAGGCTTTGTACCTGCTGAATGGTGCAAAGCAACAGTTATCCCACTCCACAAGGGGGGAGCCACCATGGACCCCGGGAACTACCACCCCATTAACCTGACGAGCCTGGTCTGCAAGGCTATGGAACGTATCATCATGGAACTTATAAACAAAGACATTGGTAATCTCCAAACTCTGGACCCCACCCGGTTTGGGTTTGTAAAAGGCAGATCATGTCTCCTAAACCTAATAGACTTCTTTGAGGCAGTCAGCAAAGCCACAGACAAGAGTAAGGTGGTTCACACAGCCTATCTAGATCTTGCCAAGGCTTTCAACACCATCCCCCACTCTGGAATTATAGATAAACTCACTAAACTAGGTATAAATCCCTATGTCACAAGATGGGTTGCCAACTGGCTCACTGACAGAACCCACACTGTGAAAGTAGCAGACTCCAAATCCTACTTCAGGCCAGTGACAAGTGGAGTACCACAGGGTTCAGTCCTGGGTCCTCTCCTGTTTGGTATCTACTTCTCTGAAGTACAGGCTAACACAGAAGGTCTTTGGCTAATGAGGTTTGCAGATGACTGCAAACTAGGAGCCATAATCAAAACTCCTAACTATGTGGACATCCTACAAAAGGGCCTCACTGAGACAGATGCCTGGTGTCAAATCCATGGCCTTAAGCTCAATGCCAAAAAGTGCATTGCCATCCCCTTTGGTAAAAACTCTTTACCCACGAACTACAACATAGGAGGTAGTATACTTAACACCAAAAGTGTGATAAGAGACCTTGAGACACAGGTGGACAGTAGTCTCTCCTTTGATAATCACATTGCCACAATAGTCAGGAAATCCTTCTACATGGCACGCCTCATCACAAAAGGTTCTCATCCAGAAGAAAAAGAGGTCATTGTTCCCCTCTACTCATCACACATTAGACCCATTATAGAGTACAATGCCCCTTTTGGTATTCAGCAGGCACAAAGCCTGAGGTGAGGCTATGATTAAACATGGTACTTAGGTGGGGTGCCAGTTTGTTCTGTAGTTCATGTAGAATGCAGCCTGGGATGTTCTCTGGTCCCATGGATGCTGTGTTCTTGGTTTTGGAGAGTGTGTTTTTTACCTGTGCAGGTGTGATTACAGGAATTTTGCATTCTTCCAGTATAGAGATGGGCTCTTTAGGGGGTGAGAGTGGGGGAAAGTTAGCACTGAACTTATCTGCCAGGATGTTGGCAATATCAGTTGGATCTGTTTATTTAGTGCCATTCTGCTGTAACTCGGAGCAGATCTGAGTGTTGCCATTGAGATTCTTGACATAGCTATAGAATGCTTTGTAGTTGTCTTTAGAATCAGTGGCGATTTTGTTTTCGTAACTAGCTTTGGAGAATTTTATCAGGGATCGCAGCTTCTTACTGAGGCTGACCAGGGAGCTCCTCCACTCATGGGATTTTACTCTCTTTTGCAACAGTTTCTTCCTTCTTTTGTACAGTTTGTTTATGGCAGGGGACCACCAGATTGGCTTCCTTTTTTTGGAGGATAGCATCTTGGTTCTGTTTGGGATAGCACGATCCATGCACTCCATCTGCATGGGTGTCATGAAGTTCACCACTTCTGTCTTAAGAAGCATGAAGATGGCTTTGGAGAAATTTTTTACCATGGTTTACTTAAAGGGGGGGGGGGCAGGATGTGGATATCTAGGGTAATTAGCTTATGGTCGGATCGGACCAATGAGACGTTGACCTCAGGTGTGGAACACCGGTCACTCATGTTGGTAATGACTAGATCTAGGATATTGTTGCCCCTGGTGGGGGTAAAATAATGTTTATGTACCAAAAGAGAAAACTGCCATTAAAATGGAAGTGGGGTAGTTATTGACTGGCGTGAGGAGACAGCCATGGGGGTATAGTGTATTTGGGAACTATGGAGAGATATAGGTGACACTTGCTAAAGTAAATAATTTTACAGCGGCCATACTGTATACTGTACAGTACCAATCAGCAATGGGCAATGTTTTGATTAAGGTCAAACCTCATTAAGAATTTGTTCTGGGCTCAATAATTCATTTTAATATTTAAGGTGTGTGATATAATTACCTTATCATGGAAATGGATAATGTATCAATTAGTATGAATGTACTGATCTGTCTTATAAGGTACTGATCTGCTTTTAAAAGGTGATGTCCCATTTGCTTAGTCAGTGTACATGCATATGTCCAACGAAAAGGTGAATTAGTATGTTTTATATCATATTGTGTTTGACATCAACAGTGTATCTCCTCCTTGTGTGAGTACTGAATCACTGAATGTGTGTGATAGCTGATACAGGAAACTATAAAACATATGTGATCTGTGTTTAGTGGTATATATCCTATTATACCATGATCCCCCCAAAACGTGCACGCTGATTGGCCAGCGTGCCCATTGTAAATCGAGTTATACTAATGGAAAAAGGTCCAGTCGCCCGGACTTTTTTCCATTAGTATAACTCGATTTCGCTACTGTCTCGCTATGTTAAATGGGTTTAACATGGCGAGACAGCTAAAATAAGCAGCGGAGATCTCCGTTGCTTATTTTAAAGCTGTCTTGCTATGTTAAACCCATTTAACATAGCGAATGTTTTAAAAACGGAGAAAGCAAGATCTCCGTTGCTTTTAGTGTTCGCTATGTTAAATGAGTTTAACATGGCGAGACAGTTAAAATAAGCAGCGGAGATGTCCGTTGCTTATTTTAAACTGTCTCGCTATGTTAAACTCATTTAACATAGCAAAACTAAAAAGCAACGGAGATCTTGCTTTCTCCGTTGTTTTACAACTCTGATGTACCGCAGGCGCGCAGTACATCAGAACTGCCGCGGATGCCAGACATCTGCGGAAGGGCAGTAAACAGGCATTATACTATGCCATTATTTAAGAAAAGTAATAGTTTCTTTTCTTAAATAATGTCATGGTATAATAGCAATAACCCACGCCTGGGTGTGGGTAATGCTAAATTTACCCACGGTTGGCTTTGTTTGGTCCCTCGGGCTTCGGGACCAAACCACGCCAACCGTGGGTAAATTTAGCATTACCCATACTCAGGCGTGGGTTATTGCTATATTCTTATATGCAAAGACTCCTGGGAAAGTGTGATGTATATTCATTTGTGTAACTCCTGTTCATGTAGGAGTGGAACAGTGAAGTATATATGATATGTGTTCAGCAACAGTACACATTCTGTTTATATATACACTGAATCATGGAACATGCACAAATGTATGTCACATTATCATATAAATGCACTCTTGTTATAGACATGTACAGTCTACTGAATTCACAACGCAGTTTTCAGGTTTCAAGTGTCAGAACATCTAATTTAAGAGAACATTTTAAAAAATGCATATTTTTATAATAATATACCATTTCCTTCTGTAGAAAAATTGAATTAGTTCAACAGTGCTTTTCTCAGAAACATCTTTTCCAACTCCCACAATATATCTAATCTTTAAGTAAAACAAATTTGATAATAACATGCCCTTTCTGCTATGCTGTGCTCTGTCAGTGATTTAAGAAATGTTGCCTTAGCCAAAGTCAGCTTTACATATCAGTTCAAGCCAAAATGTTTTTGAAGCTTTCGTTTCCAGTTCAATAACATCTTACAGACATAAACACAACATATGCAAGCATACTTCAGGTGCCAAAAATGTTTCAAAAAAGAACTTGTCCCTTTCATAGCTAACCTTGTTTCGCAATTACTTTTTGTGGGTTTTGATGCAGAAAAGGCATTCAGTAGAGCTAGCTGGGATTGTATGAATAGGCAATGGTGGCATTTGTGTTTCTTGATAGTGTAATGGGGTTAATTAGGAAGATAAATGGATGGTCAGTCGCAAGGATCAAGATGGGAAGGTTCCTACCTCAGAAGCTGTGATCGAACAAAGGAACCAAGCATGGATGTCCTTTTTCTCCTTTGTTGTTTTCTTATACTTAAGAGACATTGGCACATAAAATAAGGGACTCACAAATTCAATGGTATAACTGATATGGTACTCAAGAAAAATTAGACTCATTTGCAGGTGGTATTATTCTATGTTTGTTAAACCCAGAGGGGAAAAAAAAAATTTTGGTGTTGTAGAACATTTTGAAACAGTTTCATTCTTTTCAGAATATAAAATAAATGAAGATAAAACAAAAATTAGCAGTAACCTATGTTCTCAAACATGAACTGGTTCACCAAAGGGTCTATATTATAAGATCGATGTTTGAAAACATCGAACAACATATGGTCGACACCATATGGTCGATGTCTTCAAACATCGACCTTATAAAAAGACAAAAAAAAAAAAGTACCCTAACAGGTTTAAGCAGGGGGCAAGCACCCCTGCACCCCACAGAACCCCTGCTACTTAAATATATCAACTCCGAGACCGCACTACATTGCAGTAAATGGAAATCTCCCCTTACGGAGATTTCTGTTTACACACTCAGGATTCTCAGCATTCGATATTCTCGTGTCGACAATGTCAGATTCAACATTGTCAGCTTTCGAGAATATAATATAGACCCTCACCAACATCCATATTTATGAGGACATGATAGGATGAAGTATTTAGTGTTTGGATTAAGAAATATTCTATTATGTCATCTAAGAATACAGGAGAAGACTAAATAATAATACAAAAACTGAGACATTATAAGTTCAGCTATGGATACAGATATCACAATACAAGCAGAGAAAATGTTTCTAGTGCCATTAATATTTTATAAGGTCAGGCATATTTTTATCAATTGGAGGAGAAGCTGTAGACCATAATTAACAAAGAATTAAAGGAATTTATTTGGGAGTGAAAGAGGGCAAGATTTAAGTGGGATAAGCTGTTTCTCTCCAGACAGCACGATAGTTTAGGATTACGAGATTTGAAGGGATACTTTAGAGCTACACAGTTTAGACTCTATGCATAACACAAGTGAAAGAATACAAGACATTCATAAAATAAGGAGAAAGAGGGATTCTGGATGCAGATGCTTAAGGAGAACAATAAAACTATACATAATATTATATTTACAATGGAGCAGAAACTATATAGAGAGCTAACCCAACACTGAAATGCGAAAAATATATTTTACCAATAAAGATGACTGCAGGTATGGGGCATAGAAAAACATTAGGGAGCTGGAATTTACTGGAGAAATTTATCAAAGTAACTAAGATATGGGGAGCAAATTATAAGTGAGCGAAATCATAGAATGAGACATGGCCAAGCAAAAGTTTTGAATGTGGGTTGGAGACTGCCTTCTCTTCTAAGAAGTGATAACAGAGTGCAGGCACAGAGAAAGGGATAGGGTACTGTTAAATGAATAACAGGTTCTGTTTGAGTTTACAGCCAAGTCTAGAACAGAAGCTGCACTTAAAATTGTATAATTAGTACCGCATATAAAATAATACATAACTATAAGAATCAATTAGATGAAGTTAAAAATGACATAATTGAGAATAGAAAAGCAATATGCAAAGGAACAATGGGAGGATATTTAGCTCCCAAGTATGCAACACTAGCCAGAAGATTTAGGATTTTGCATGGAAGTGCTTACATAAGTATTTTTACACCCCAAGTAGACTTCAGAGAATTTTCCCACAGGAAGACAGAAATTGCTCAAGGTGTGATGGGAAAGTGAGGGTTACCTGGAAACATGTCTTTTGTGAATGCAAGGAGTGACTGGATAAAAAAAATTCCCCTTGAACACATTGTTTTAGCTATGGAAATGATTCTTTCCAGCTGGGATACAGAAATTGAGTTGCCTAGATGAAAATCAAAAACAAAACTAGCTGGGATGCAGTTATTGAATGCTGTGCAGGAAATAAAAGAATGGGAGATGGAAACTTTAGAAAAAGGAAGGAACAACTTACATGGAACTAAATGGAATCTGTGGGAAAAGGATTTGCTCAATAACGTCCAAGATGGCCAGTGTTATTTCAGGGAAGGCAGAATCTGAGCACGATATTTAATGTTAAACTGAATAATAATTATAAGAATGAAATCAATTTTGTGTAATGCATGAAAGGGAAAAAAATCGTTGTAGTAGTTTTCCTTTACAACTGAATGCTAACTCATGTCAGTTTAATTTCTTCAAGTCTTTTGAGTTTCTAATGCCATGGCAGGAATGAACCCCATTCCTATGTCAAAGTATGATTACAGTTCATGAAATTAGCATTGTTTCAATCTTTGATGTTAGCCAAACGTCCTCTTTGCAATGTGTCCAGAAATTACTTCTTCTGCAGTTTATACTGAGATGGGTTACCTTTACATTCTCGAACATTCAAATGTTCGACAGTCATATGGCCGAAACCATATCATCGAACATGCAAATGTTCCACAATGTAAACGTTAAAAAAAAAAAAAATTAAGCAAAATAAAAGGTGTATAGCAGGCAGGCAAGCCCCCCTGTACCCAGATGTGGGGGGCTGCGTCCCTCACACCCCCCTACTTAAATATACCGACTTTGAGATCGCACTACATTGTGGTAACAGGAAATATTCCCATTCCACACTGTATGGAGATGTCCATTCAGTCATTTGCCATAATTGCAATTTAGTGCGATCTCGGAGTTGATATATTTTGGTAACGGGGGAGTGGGGGGGGTGCAGGACGCTTGCTATTGACACTGTTTTTTTCTTTTGTTTCATCTGCATTAATTTACCATTACATTGTTGAGCATTCAAATGTTCGAAGATATGGTCTCACCCATATCATTGTCGAACATTTGAACGTTCGATAATATAAGGGTAACCCACTGAGATGCATGTATCGGTAACATATCTAAATCACATCTTAAGTTCTTTTCTAGAAGGCCCGTTGCACCTGCTACTACTGGAACTCTCTGGGTATCCTTTTTCCACGTTGTCCTAATTTCTGCCTGCAAATCCTGGTGTTTTATGACTGCAGTCACTGGGTTTAGCAATTTCATAGGTTCATAGGTTCATAGGTTCATAGATTTATACTAGGCTATCTGCCCTAAGGCATTTATAAGCCTAGCCCAAATTTTTGTGGCTTACGCCACCCCTTATATGAAAAAATACTGTGCCCATTAGTTTGTTGTGCCTATATCCAGCAGTGTCACAGATGATTCCTGGGGTAAACCTACGATCTCCCATCCACAGGTCTAGATTTCTCTTGAACAGAGTCAGCGAGGTGCTCTGCCTCACATGGACCGGGATTTTATTCCACAGCATAGGGAGTCTCTGAGTGATAAATCTATCCCTCCAGCACGTCCTATTTATATCCGTGCTAAGGTTTAAGTTGCTTGCTCTAGTGGTTTTGGTGGATTTGGATTTTTTGAGGTGGAGCATGTCCATTAATTCCGGGTTGGACATGGCCTTGTATGTCAGGCACATGTCACCTCTGAGCAGACGGTATGCGACTGAATAGAGCTGGAGTTTCTTCAATCTGGCAGCATATGACAGATTTTGGAGTCCCTTTATCCTTTTGGTGAGGAACTTTTGGGGTCTCTCCAATTGCTGCAGATGTCTGGTGAGATACATCCCGAATGGGGCATTGTACTCGATCATTGGTCTGATAAGTGAAGAGTACAGGGGAACAATGACCTCACCAGATCTGGATGTGAATCCCTTCATGATCAGGTGGGCAATGTCGAAGGTCTTTCTAACCACTTTAGCAATGTGAGTGTCAAAAGAAAGGCCACTGTCAACCTGGGTCCCCAGGTCCCTGATAACCTCTTCTGTGCTTAGTGGATTGCCACCTATATGGTAGCTTGGGGTTACCTTGTTTTTCCCGAAGGGTATGACTATACATTTTTGGCGTTTAACTTCAGGCCATGGCTCTGGCACCAGCTATCTGTTTCCGTGAGTCCCTTCTGAAGGATATCCGTGTCCGATGCACTTTCCACTATGGCGCCCAGTTTGCAGTCGTCTGCAAACTTTGTCAGCCAAAGTCCTCCCATGCTGGCCTGTACTTCTGAGAAGTAGATGCCAAACAATAGGGGGCCAAGGACCGAGCCCTGTGGGACACCACTTGTGACCGGCTTGGAGTCTGACACAGCGCCAGCAACTCTAACCCTGTGGGTTCTGTCCTTAAGCCAGTTTGCAACCCATCTTGTGACATATGGGTTTACATTTAAGCTGGTAAGTTTTTCTACAATACCCGAGTGGGGTATTGTGTCGAAAGCCTTTGCAAGGTCAAGGTAGGCTGTATGGACTGCCTTTCCCTCATCAATGGCCTTGGTGACTGTTTCGAAGAAGTCGACCAAGTTCAAAAGGCATGATCTTCCCTTGACAAAGCCAAACTGGGTTGGGTCCAATGTCTGCAAGTCCCCTATATCTTTGTTTATGAGCTCCATTATGATCCTCTCCATAGCTTTGCAGACTAGACTTGTTAAGCTTATGGGGCGGTAATTACCAGGGTCCGTAGAGGTGCCGCCTTTGTGGAGTGGGACCACAGTTGCCGTACGCCACTCCTTGGGCACGTATCCTGTGGTAAGGCTGAGATTAAACAGCTGCCTTATGTGCGGGGTTAATTCCTCATTTAGCTCATGTAGCACACAGCCGGGGACACCATCCGGTCCCATTGATGCTGTGTTTTTAGCTTTAGAGAGAGCAGCTTTCACCTGCGCATTTGAGATGTCCGGGAGGCTACACTCGGCTGGGATAGTTCTCTCCTTTGGGGGGGAGAGGGGGGTGAAGTTTGCACTGAACCTGTCTGCCAGTATGTTGGCAATGTCTGTGGGTTCAGTGATTTTTGTATCATTTTGGACTAATTCTGAGCATATCTGGGAGTTTCCACCCAGGTTCCTAACATAGCTGAAAAAGGCCTTATGATTGTCCTTTGAATCCATGGCAATTTTTCTCTCAAAATTGGCCTTAGTTGATTTTATGAGTGCTCGTATTTTTTTACTAATAATGATCAGGGGTGACTTCCCTTTTATGGATTTTGTTCTATCATGTAATAGCTTTCTCCTCTTATTGTAAAGTTTGTTAATGGCTGGGGTCCACCAGACTGGACGTTTGCCCTTTGTGGAAAGAGTCTTGGTTTTATTTGGGATAGCCTGATCCATGCAGTCCTGGAGGTGTTCATAGAAGGCATTTGTAAGGGC
Source organism: Protopterus annectens (assembly GCF_019279795.1). Taxonomy (NCBI): domain Eukaryota; kingdom Metazoa; phylum Chordata; order Ceratodontiformes; family Protopteridae; genus Protopterus; species Protopterus annectens. The sequence continues at coordinate 61,551,495 of NC_056735.1, forward strand.
TTCCGCAGCTTGGGTTGTGGTTTCCTCTGGCTCAGGGGCCTTGAAGGATACTACACCAGTCTTGAGTAGTGTGAAGTTTGCTTTAGAGAAGTTCTTCACTATGGTCTTTTGTTTGGGGTGGGGGCAGGATGTGGATTTCCAGTGAGATTAGTTTATGATCAGATCTCACCAATGAGGGATATACTTCGGTGTGGAGCATTTTATCCCCATGTTTGTGACAATGAGATCTAGTATATTTTCTCCTCTCGTGGGAACAGTGACTAGCTGTTCCATGGCATTTGAATTTATGAACTCCAGGAACCGTTGGGCTAGAAAGTTAGGGCTTGAGTAATGTTCCCAGTCTATATTCGGGTAGTTGAAGTCACCCAATATGATGGTGTTTGGAGATACATTTATACCCTCCAGTGTCTTCAGGAAGGCTGTGTGGGGTTCCTGAGTTTGAGAGGGTGGCCTGTAGCATGCTACAATTTGTAGAGCAGTTTTGCCTATGGTTAGTTGCACCTGGATGGTTTCCGAAGCTTCGTGTGTTGCCACCAACCTGGAGGTGTGGGTATCCTTTATGAATATGGATACACCCCCTCCTTTTGTGGTGTGGTCCGGGTTTTGGGGCTGGAACGCATGATATGAGGTAAAACCTAATAGTGCCGGGGTGCTCTCAGGAGCCTTGAACCAGGTTTCAGTTACAGCACAGACATCGATGTTCTCCATACTGAAAAGGGCCTCGAGTGCGTGCATTTTGAGATTTAGACTTCTGGCATTGAGCAGCATTACCCTCAGTTTCTTCCCATTTTTGTTTTCTAGGGTGGTAGGTTTAGAATTTGAGCCTTGCCTAAAAAAGGCACTATGGGGGTGGCAAAAGCCTTAGCCAATATCCGGAATCCCAGGGGTGACAGGTGCAAGCCGTCCCTTGCGAAGCAGTGTGGCTTGTCAAGCATGTCATCCCAGGCAGACAGACACTGGATCCCCTTTGAATGACACCAGACATTAAGCCAATTGTTAAAGCTGATCATCTTGTCTCTATATTGTGGCATCATTCTTGGTGAAGGAAGGATACTGCTCAGGGTTAGGGTCATACCTGCCTGGGCTACATAATCAGAGAGCTCCTCTATGTCTCTTTTCATGTAGTCCAGGGAGGTGCGTCTCAGGTCGTTCACACCAGCATGGACAATGACTGTGTCATATTTGTACTTGCCGTGGAGTGACCAGTGCTTGTGTTATGTGGCGGATTCTAGCGCCCGATAGGCAGCTTACTGTGACCCTCTCCTTGTTCAGCCTGGTGAGTGGGACGTCAGTGTGTCTGACTATGGAGTCACCTATGACAAGTATGTTTGGTGTTGTATTTGGCCTTAAGGGCTGTGACTGCTTTGCACACTGCTTTTGTGGTTTATGTGTTGCTTGTGGGGTGTCTTGAGGTAGCAGTTGTTTGGGTGTCTGCTTTGGAGGCCTCTGCTGTTTAGGTAAATTTTACTCAGAGCCTCCGAGTATGTCTTTGTGTGTTTATGTGTTTGATTCAGTGGAGTGGTAGCATTATGTGAGGCTGGTTTTGTGGTGTGTGTAGTTGCCTTCTCCTCCTGTCTGGTCTTGCCAGTCCTGAGTTGAGAGAGCTCAGCCTCCAGTTTGGCTAAATAGCTGCATCTCTCAAGTATTTGTGTTATGTGGGAGGAGGAGAGGGTTGTCTGTGTACATGAGGCAGTTATAACATTGCCTCAAGATTCCCAGATTCACCAGCTGGACCGGAGAGGAGATTGACAACTGACCTTTGGACATGCTAGAATAATATTGGGAAATCCTTAATTGAAAACAAGGGCCAGTGGGGAGTGAGGGTGTAGTGCTTTTAATTTTTAGTGCTGACTTATATAATTGCTTTAGTGAGCAAGTGCCAGGTAACTTGAGTGCAATGTGTTACAAGTAACTAAATGCAAAAACGACAAACAGTAACTTTCTTTCAAGTGAAACAAGGAAATAAGTACAGTAAGCAATGCAGATATCACTAGTGATCCACAGAAGCGCTGAGAAGTTGCATATTAGGTGGAATTAGCTTCCAGGGAAATAAGCAAACAAACAACAAGCATATTAACAAAGCTAGATTCAGCAGGCCTGGATCTAGTCTATGCTAGAGCAAACAAGGTGAACCAATTTCAGTAAGATACAGTTCAAATATTCAGGCACTATAAACCTTTAACCAGAAATTCCCAGCTCAGAAGGGCAGAGTCCAGCCTCTTCTCCCACAATGATCTTCAATGATCAATGCTACTTTTGTCAACTTTTCAATGACTACTATATCTGCTTCTCTTGCATCTATTTTTTGAACTGTTGGTAATGGGTGATCCCATGTGATATAAACTTCATCACTTTCTATAATGCTTTGTGGCTCATGTTTCCAATGCTTCTCAGCTACTTCAGTATTATAATGTTTGCACAATCCTCAGTGCAACAGTCCTGCCACATTATTATGCCTTTTAGTCTTCAGGCCCTCTGTCAGCAGCGTATCACACCCAGCAACAAGAGGTGTGACTGTTTCCAGAACTTGCATTTGTCTGTTTCTCCCACGTGTTCAATGGACTTTGTAAACCACAGTATACACAGTCCATTGTCCTGGGTCTATAATATTAACCTTTTGTCTTTTGTTTTAAATTCACCTCTCCTTAACCATTCCTGCATCATATTCTGATTGACATGAGGTTGTTCCAGGAGTGTTCTGTACTTGCAACTATATTTATGACTTTTCCAGATTTCTTGCCTTGTCATCTGATCCTTCTTATATTCTTTGTTTTGTTTTTTTGTTTCTTTTTTTTTTGGCATATTTAGCTGCTCCCTGATTTTGATATACTTCTGGTTTGGTTCCCATTCCTGCTTGAAACTGATATACTTCTACTAAACAAAGCAGTGAAGTCATCTTAGACTTGTCCTCATGTTTTAAAAATGTCACTATATTTGAAACTTATGAGGTAAGAAGATATGCATGCAGTCCTACAATGGTGGATCTATTCATGTAATCAATTTTGAGGAGGCCCATACTTCCTTCAGAATGAAGAATATATAATCTTGATATACACTGATTTTTATATATCATCTGATAAGTATGAAACATTTTGTTGTTTTTATGTCCAACTAATCCAATACCATTTGTCGCCAGTCAATCACCCCAAATCTGTAAGTTAGAACAGGAAGACCAAATTGGTTTATAGCATGGACTTTGTTCCTAGATGTCAGGGCTGTTTTCAGTATTAATTTTAGTGTTGTAAAATGTTCTTTACTAAGTTTAGTTTGCATTTGTTTATGTTTTAATGCCAATCATTCATCAGTTCCAAGATATTTATATACTCCCTCCTGATCAAGTTCCTTTACATCACATTCCTGTCCCAGGCTGATGTTTTCTTGGTAGTGCAGCTTTCCTGCTTTAAACGTTGCTCTTGCACATTTATCAAGACCAAATGACATTCTTATATCATTAGAGAAGGTTTTAACCACTTACATTTGTGATTTCTGTTCTTCATCTGATGAACTATATAGTTTTAAATCATCCACAAAAAGAAGATGAGAAATCTTTACACCGTTTTGCTTTCTGGGAGCCAAATTGCAACCATGACCTAATCTATTAAATAGACACCTTATGGGGTTAAGGGCGAAATAAAAGCAGTGGTGACAAAGAGTCACCCCAGGATATACCCCTTTGAATTTTTATCTTTGGTATAATAATTTGCGCTTTATCATGGCTTAGATGCAAAGTGGTTTGCCACTGTTTCATGGTCACTGTAATGTAGTCAGTGTAGCGTGTATCTTATACATCGGTAAGCTCTCTTTTATCCATGAATGGGGGATGCTGTCAAATGCTTTTTTGTAGACTATCCATGCCATACTTAGATTCTTCCCCTTTTTACAATTCTCCTTTGTAATGTCATTTAATAATAAATGATTCTTTGTTCTACATGACTTTCTTTTGTTACCCTCTTGTTCTACTGCCATGACTTTGTTTTCTTCTAAATGATTATAAACTTTGTCTGCATCAGTTCCAGTGTATAGTTTATTCATTGTCGGAAGGCAAGTCATTAGTCTATAGTTTTTATAATATCTTGCAGCTTCACTCTTAAAGAAGAGTATTATTTTTCCTGTTGTTAACCAGGTTGGTTTCCATTCAGGATGCGCACATAATAGTTCTTACAATGGCTAATTCTTCATGTAAAGAAGTTAATACTCTTATAGCCAGTACTGCATCTGGGCCTGGGGTTTTCCAGTTAGGGGCTTTTCTTAATTTTGTATCAGTTTCTCTGTCTGTTACTTCATCCCATTTCATATCCTGTACATTTGAATTTCTTACTGTTTGTTTTACTTCTATTATTCAACATCTTTGTTATATTCCACAGGATCTTCATAGATATTTCTCCAAAATGTGTCTATTTTTTCATTATTTTTTGGTGGTGTTTCTATTCTTTTTGCCTTGTTTCCCAATGATCTATAAATGTTTTGGGTCATCAATGAATTGTGATCTGTAGTGAGAGCAGGGACCAGATTGAGGAGACCCTGGAGAGGTAGAGATATGCTCTAGAGAGAAGAGGAATGAAGGTCAGCAGGACTAAGAAAGAATATATGTGTGCGAATGAGAGGGAGGATAGAGGAATGGTGAGGATGCAGGGGGTAGAGTTGGTGAAGGTGGATGAGTTTAAGTACTCTGGATTAATGGTTCAGAGTAATGTTGAGTGTGGAAGAGAGGTGAAGAAGAGAATACAGGTAGGGTGGAATGGGTGGGGAAGAATGTCAGGAGTGATTTGTGACAGACGTGTACCAGTAAAAGTGAAAGGGAAGATCTACAAGAGGGTAGTGAGACCAGCTATGTTATATAGGTTGGAGACTGTGGCACTGACAAAAAGGCAGGAGTCAGAGCTGGAAGTGGCAGAGTTAAAGATGTTAAGATTTGCACTGGGTGTGACAAGGATGGACAGGATTAGGAATCAGTATATTGGAGGGTCAGCTCAGGTTGGACGGTTTGAAGACAAAGTCAGAGAGGTGAGATTGCGTTAGTTTGGAGGGATGCAGAGTATATTGGGAAAAAGATGCTAAGGATGAAGCTGCCAGGTAACAGGAAAAGAGAGAGGCCTAAGATAAAGTTTATGGATGTGGTGAGAGAGGACATGCAGGTGGTTGGTGTGACAGAGCAAGACGCAGAGGACAGGAAGAAATGAAGACAGATGATCCGCTGTGGCAACCCCTAATGGGAACAGCCAAAAGAGAAGAAGAATGAATTAGGTTCATAGATTAGTACTAAGCTAACTGCCCTTGCGACCCATTTTAAGCCTAGCCAGTTATCCCTTGTGAAACTCAAACCCTGCACCTTGCACTTGTAAGGCAAGCACCTTAACCATTAGGCCACCCTCCCAACCATGTTTTTGCACTTTTTCTTTGTGTTTATATGCATATCTTCTAAGTGTTTCTGCCTGTGCTGATATCTTTAGTTTATTATTTGCAATAGTGTACAACAGATCATGGTCTGTTATGATACTGCTTGTTGCTTTTATCACATCTAAGTATCTTTGTAGATCTGTTCCCTATTTTTTACTTTTCTAACAGTGACACTTCTCGTCTTAATTTCTTTCTAGTTTTCTCTATTCAGTACTTTGAAGATGGAATTTGATTTCTAACCTTCCTTTCCCTTACTGCTGTGTGTTTTTGTGGTAGAACTGTATCTGTTATTGATGTAGCTGCACAGTAATATATTCTATTTACATCTGTTATATCACATGACTTTCTGTGAACAGTGTTGATTACTGTGTCCATTCGCTTTATCAAACGTCTAACACTTTGGGTCTTACTGACTTTCTGTAATCTATTTCTGTCTTTGACCTTAATACATCTATCCATCTCTATTAAATCAAGCAACTCTTCCCTTAGATCATTTTCGTTTTTTTTACTATTTATTTTTTATTAGATAATTTAGTAAAAGATATGTTCACATTAAATTTATATAGAAATTGCATTAACACAAGAATTAACAATCAACAAGATAATTTTCTTCTAAACTGAGGGAACATTCTTTGTTCTCTATTTCCTGCTGACATTCTACAGAAAGTTCCAGAACATCTTCCTGTGCCACATTCTCTTCAGATTTATCCTGCATCATCTGTTGCTCTTTCATGTGGGAACTCACTGGCCTACCAATCCACAGGACTGCCTGCATCAGAATTGCCACTGTTGCCTGTTCCTTCCCTTGCTGTTCAACTCCAACTGAAGTTTTGTACTGGTTTCTTACTGAAGGTTCCAAATTATCAGCATATAGCAACTGATCAGATGCTTCCTACTCCACCGATTTTTCCTTAATTTGGGGAGTCATTGCTCTATCATGCTGTGATGTTACCAGAGTTAGATTTTCTACACCAAATCCTTCCCTTCACAGGTAATCCATATCTTCAGTTTCTATTTCTTTAACTTCTCCTTTACTAATCCCCTTTTGTACACCCCCTTTTGTTTTCTTATTTGTCATATTGTAAAATGTTCTATATCCAGATGCCTTTAAGTGTATTTCTCTTCCAATATCTTTGATGCAGCTTTTTGTATAGATCCGTTTTGTTTTCTCCTTCTCATAAATAATGCACCATATTAAATTTCTTTTTCTTTCTCATGTCCATAGTTCTTCAGATGTCTCCTCTCCTGTTTCTCCTTACTTTGGGGACTCATTGTTCCATCATGCTGTGACACGACCTGCGTTAAACTTTCCACACTAACTCCTTCGCTTTGGAAGTATTCCATAACTTCAGTTTTACTAATTTTCTGTGCTGCATTCCCCCTTTGTCATTTTTTTTTGTATTGTGAAAATTTTCCATATCTGGATGCCTTTGCCCGCATTTTTCTTTAAATATGTTTTGTGCTGCTTTTTTGTATTGATTAGTTTGGTTTTCTCCTTTGCACAAATATTGCACCATATTAGATCTCTCTCTTTCCCATGTCCATGTTTCTTTTTTATACCTTTAAAAAATCTCCAGATTTTGTTCTTTAGGTTTTCTCACTTCCTCAGTCTCTTCTTTTTCCAAACAGCCCAAGCTTTCTTAGTCTATGTAATGTTTTTCATGAATCTGTTGATTAGTGAACACAAATTTACATCTGAAGCTTTTGGCGGCTTTTTTTCTGCTAGTATTTTCCTTTCCTCTAATTTATTTCTTAATTGGTGTAGTGATGCAGCAGTTAGCATTGTTGTCTCACACCAAGAGGTTCTCTGGTTCGATTCTCAACTGGAGTGCCTTCTGTGTGGAGTCTGCATGTCCTCCCTGCATTGACATGGGTTTCTTCTGGGTGCTCCAGTTTCCTCCCACATTCCAAAGACATGCACCTGGAGCACTTCTCCCCAGGCCTCTGCTGAAAATGGGCTCTGTCCCAGTTGGGTTTTCCTGGTAAACAAATGCTGAATAAATAAATACCGTTTGTGTATACCTTCTATCTAGAAATTCTGGGCTTCTTGCTTAATATTAATAATACATCATTTCTTTCTTTTCCTCAACTGTCCACTCTATCATCTTTATGTCTCGTTTTTGACCTGTCAGTTTTTGTGTTTTTTGTGGATGACTACTTCCTTCTACAATGGGGAGGGAGACATCCTTCCTCTCACCTGGCCTAACCCCACTGTAGGAATGTTTCCGTGTCTTGAGGATTCTACACTGTCGATCAGCTGTGCACCTACAAGGATTGGACACTTTTTTATCCTGGGACTTGTGTACCCAGCAGACTTTTTTATTTTAACCTACTTCTGTCTGTGACATATGCTATATAAAATACAGTTTATTTATCAGTGTAATCTTGGTGAGTTTTGTAAAAATGGGGTCTACCCCATGAAGGTACTCACCAAGACGTGAGGATGAATTCAGTCCCAGCAGTAATACTCCCCTTTGCTTGGTGATTTGTTCATATATCCATTTGAACCTTTTTTCATTTCTTTATTTGTATAATATGTGATGTTAATAAAAATGTTTAAAAAAGGGTGACAGGGAAACAGACTGTTGGTATTTGTGTCTGTCTACATTTGATAACTGAGAATATCCAGTTGGATAGATTCTAATTTCACTAGATTCTCAGGGAGATAATGTTTCTAAGCTGATCAAGCTATGCTACAAAATAACATATCTATCAATGTTCAGGATAATATGACTGGATTAGGTGTCTAAGCTATGGATGAATATTTGGGAATTGTCTGGTAATGCAAACAAAGGAACCCCGTTGCACTATAAAGACTATTTATGTACCTGCGGTGGTGGTGCTGCGGTATTGTCGCTTCACAGTAAGACGCTGTCCGGTTCGATTCTCAGCTAGAGCATCTTCTGCATGGAGACATGCATGAATGGGCATACCTTCGTTGAAGGTTGTTCGTCAGGGCTGGTAACTCGGCACGTAAAAATCAACTACCAATCATTAGCGGACCGGAGTTCCGCTGTGGCAACCCCTAACTGGGAAAAGCCGAAAGACACAAACACAAACAATAATACTAATACTAACACAAACATGAAAAAAACAAGAAAATAAGTTGATCTCATTATGATTTGTGTATAGAACTAATTTTTTATGACAGAAAAGAAGAGATTAAACCTAAAATGTGAGCACTGGACAGTAATATTATATGCTGTATTAATCTTGATAAAATTTGTTTGACACCACCATGAAGCCTACAGAAAATGGTGACCTCAAAATTACATGTTCTGGTAACATATTGTTTGTAGGCCATTCAAAGATGTATGGGTTACTTAGGTCTGTTGTGGCCCTGGGCAAACCATATGTCACTTCTAGCTTGAAAAGCATGAAATTAATGGACACAATATGCTTCCAAAATGAATCGCATATATAAAATATTACGGGTTTATATTAGAACATCGAAGTTTCAGAACTTCGAATGTTCTAATATCGAACCCTGTTCAGCGAAAGCTGAAAATATCAAAGCAACAGAAATCCGAATTTTTTCCTAGGGAAAGAATTTGGTTGTCCGTTCCTGTTGCTTCGGTATTTTCAGCACTGTGGTGGAAAGTTACGGGTCGGGTTCAGGTAAGTGTGCGATTGAGTGCAGGTTAGGCTAGTTAGGGTTAGGGTGCAGGTTAGGTATGTGTGCGATTGTGTGGACGTGAGGGTTATAGCGGGTTAGGTGAGTTAGGGTTAGGGTGCGGGTTAGGTATGTGTGTGATGGGGTGGGTTAGGTGAGTTAGGGTTAGGGCGCGGGTGAGTTTGCGATAGTAACGGTCCTTAGGGTTAGGGTTTGGGTTAAGGTAAGTGGATACATTCAGTCAGCTTTTCAAGAAGTGCTCAAGTTTCACTACAGTTGGGGGAGGGTTAGTTGCACAGCAGGAATGCAAACAGCTTCCTCTATGTGCTCCTTTTATTTACAGACCCTCAATGACACTGAGGTTTCAGCACTTTACTGTACAGCTTACTGAACCAGTAGAAGTGTGCTGTATATTTCTGTTTGTGCCTAAGAAGTTAGGGTGTGTGGGTGTGTGTGTGTGTACCTATACACTTTTTTCAACAAAACAGTTGTTTAGTTTGCTGCTAATGGAAACAGGTATACTGTATACATTATGTGATAAGGGCTCTTTCCAATTGCCATCTGTTGTTTATAACACGTACCACTGATAGGTATTTTGGCAGGCTGAGCCCTGAGAAGCAGACAAATCTTTCTAGTGGTACTCCCACTGCTAGCTATTTAGACAACATATAAATTCCTTTCTGTTAACAAATTAGTTAGTTTATTATAATCTTATTTTACTTTTATTTATCCATTAGTTAGGGCAAATTTAGAAATCCCTCTATAAGTCACTCCATAGGTTCATAGATAGGTACTAGGCTAGCGGCCCAAGGGCCTATACAAGCCTAGCCATAAAGGTACCCTGGCTTTCGGCCACTCAAGAAAATTATTTTCCTGTGCCCCTGTCGAGCAGAGCCACAGAAGTGATCCCCAGGGTGAATTTCCTATCTCCCATCCAATCATCAAGATTTTTCTAGAAGAGTGCTAATGAGGGGCTTTGTTTGATATAGATAGGTAGTTTGTTCCAGAGTATGGGAAGGCTCTGGGACAGGAATCTAGCCCTCCAGCATATTCTGTTTATTGTGGTGACAAGGTTCAGGTCCCAAGAGCGTGTAGCTCAGAGGGATTGGGATTTCTTTAAGTGGAGCATGTCCAACAGCTCTGGGTTTGGCATAGCTTTGTATATTAGGCAGAGATCACCTCTAAGTAGGTGATATGCAATGGAGTAAAGCTGAAGTTTTTTGAGAGAGTCTGTGTAGGGCATCTGTTTGATACCGGTAATCCTCTGTTTATTTTGGTTATATTACCTGTATTTTTCTATTGGGTACCTACAGCAAGTAAAAACTCTACTGTTTACGATATACTTTTCTGAGGTGCAAGCCAAAACCAGTGGTCTTTGGCTGACCAAGTTTGCAAATGACTGCAAACTGGGCACTGACTTAAATTCCCATAGTGATGCGAAGTAATCCTCCAAGAAGGCCTTACCCAAACTAATGATTAGTGCCAGAAGCATGGTCTCAAACTGATTGCCAAGAAATGCATAATTATCCCCTTTGGGGAAAATGGCAGCCCCACTAATTATCACAGTAATAACAACATACTAAGCACACAATCAGTTGTGAGGGACTTGGGCACCCAGGTTGATAGCAACCTAACTTTTGACCACCACATTGCCTCTGTTGTATGGAAGGCTTTCGACATGACCCACCTCATAAATTAAGGTGTTTCATCCAGAAACAAGGAGGTCATAATATCCCTGTACTCCTCCCTTATCAGACCCATTATCGAGTACAATCCCCCCTTCGACATGTATGTACCTTGCCAAGCACATGCAGCAGCTAGAGAGATGACAGAGATTCCTAAACAGGTAAATCCTGGGTCTCAAACACCTATCCTATACAGATAAGCTAAAAGCCCTGTCCCTCTACTCAGTCTCGTACAGACTATTTGGCGGTGATCTGTGTCTGGCATACAAGGCCAAAGGCCATCTAAGACCCAGCCTTGATGGAGTTGCTGCATATCCGTAAGTCAAACTCCACTCACGCAGCCCACACGCAACACCTTAACCTGGTCTGTAACATTAATAGAATTTGTTGGCGGGATAGATTTGTATTCCAAAGAGTCAGTCTGTGGAATAGAGTCTTTCTCCCTGTCAAGCTTAGTACCTCTCTAGCCCTCTTTAAGACAAACCTGGACAACTAGATGGGGAACAAAAAATACACCCCTGGGATCCCACCTGTGTCCCTGCTGGACAGGGGAAGCAGGTGCTGACTTTGAGTGAACATGGTCAGAATTCTTGGCTAGACTTATAAGGGCCTACCGGTCAATAGCCTAGTATCATCCTATGAACCTATGAACCTAAAAGCATAAGCCTATTATACAGCTGCCTCAACAGCACAAAAAGAATTTACCAGCTGCATATAACAAGCCATCTAGCACACCATCCAAGAAGGATACACATGAGAAATGAAAGCTTCTTGGACCACTCACCACACATGGAAATGTCCTAATAATAGGTCACCCCATTATGAGAAATACAAGCACACACCTCACTAGGCTTATCAAGGAAATACTGATGGTGAACTGCCTCTCAAGTACAAGGTTATGACATGTTACTAGGTCACTCAAGTCACTTACCCCTAGGTACACATACAACTTGGCTGATGTTCATGTGAGTGTGAACAACCAAATGCACACATTTTTTTGAATGTATGAAGGAACACGTTAGGGCTGTCTGAGTATGTACATGAGGATAACCTAATCTTCAGCATCATTTTACCTTTCACCATAATATAAACTGAATATAAATGACGTGAATAAGTGGACCGATTCTGGTGTCATTCCAAGGGTATCAGATATGTGCTAAGTCTGACAGTTAGTACATAGGGTTAAGGGTTTGAGCTGTTCCTGTATTAAAGGGTTTGAGTTCCTCAGCCCTTATTTACCTACTGTGTGATTTTGAGCAAGTCACTTAACCAGGAATTGCTCAGTTGTCTCCCCTGAAAAGGAGCTGATTATCCGCTGGGCCTACCTGGCTAACACATGGGTATTATATGCTTGCCTGAAAGTAGATGGTCAACAGCCAATGCCTCTGGACCAACAAGGACCTAACTATTTTGCAAGGAATTTCCTGTGTCTCTTTCCTGAGAGTTTTTGTACTATAGACAATTTTTCTACCTCCAAGGTACTATTTTATACAGCAGTAGTCTGTGCCAAACACCAACTGAGCTAAACCAAATCAGGATAGTATAAAAGTAATACTGCTGAATGTTTGAAACCACAGAAAATTCCCCTCCCTAGAAGACTTCCTAACGTAAGAAAATACTAATGTCTGCATCCTCTCTGAAGCATGGTTCCTGTGCAGTGATAACGCACACTCCCTACCAGAAATAAATGCATTCCATTCATTCAGCCCTCTACTGAGGGTAGCTCTGTTACAGGTGGTGGTGTGTCCTTATTCATTTACAAGTTTATCGCATCTAGACTTGTAGAGCAAGATGCTGAACTCTTCCACATTCCCACAACTATAAATAAGATCCCTTGTCTCATACTAAATTACATTCCTACTTCTGTGATATCCAGTACCCATGAGGTATATCCAAACAAACTTGCATCTCTCACCACTGAATGAAACACTTATTTTGGGGGATTTCCAATTTCCATTTATAAACAGGAAGATTTACTCCACTACAACTTATACAGACAATGCTTATATTTCCGCGGTATTAAACTTAATAGTGCACTGCCCTAAAGAGGCCTCAAGTTTACTTGGTCTTCTCATATAAAACACCACTGTGCTCTAGCATACAGCCTATGGTCAGATCTGACCACCATTCAATAATGTTCATGATATAGACCAAACAAAAAATGCCCACAAACCATGCTATCTTTAGGGAAGTCTTTAAAAGATGTGAATTCACAAAAAAGATCTTTATCAACTATTGAGCTACTAAATGTTAAGAATTTTCTAAACAGCAATGCTTACAATACAGCCAAGGAATGCATTATTTGTCATTAGTTTATCTTCTTGTGATAACTTTAATCTATTTAAGGTTTCATTAAGTACCAGTACCAGAGGCACATATTTTGGACTTCAGGTCATTACAAATAATCAAACATTCCATGACTATGAGCCCTGATTCTGTAATAAATGTGTTTATAGTTCTTGTTAACATTTATTGGTTATTCCGCAACACTGTGTATTTAATGGCCTACTGTAATATGGTTAATTACAACTATTTTGCAAATCATCAGCTGTCTGCCCATTCACAAGAATAGACAACAATTATTGACCTATAAGTCATACTTTAATGTCAGGTAAATCTTTTTGAAAAGGCATATTATATGTAAGTTAATTTAAATAAACGAGTAAAAAGTAAAAATACATACATTTCCCAACATGGATTTTTAAAGGAAATCTCTATCTTAACTAATCTGGTGACATTTCATGATATTGTAAGGAACAGAAATGATATTGGACTCATGGTCAAAGTTATTTACTTAGCTATTGCAAAGGTGTTTGACTCATTCTGCATCTACAGTAACTTCAACTATGTTGTTAAAAAATTATGAATAAATAATCTGCACTGAACACATTTATACTTATAATAGTAATGCAGTTGTATATTTTGCCGCTTAAGGCACACAAAACATACTATGAAGGTAAAACACAATGGAAGTTATCACAAGAAATATATGAGAATGTGATAACATCAGAAAGAATGATTAAGTTCAGACATGGCATTTCCTATAGACAGATCATGACTAGCAAAGAAAACATGCACAGTTTGCCTCTTATGTTCCTTTAGCCATTTCCCAACATCATTTCTCCCATATCACACTCGGCAGATGTCTCCAACATTCTTCCCTTGAGTGTGGTACCATACCAATCAGTTTCTTTGCTGAAGAATTCTGTGCAAAGAGAAAATAATGAGGGGACAAGCCCAAAATCAGTGACCATTTTAAACTTTTCCTCTAATTCACTAACAAGTTAATAGAGCAACAGGTTGTGTATCAACCAGCATTTTCTGAAGAACAAACAGCATGAAACTCTAATATCTGACTTTCTTGAGTGACTGTAATCCTCAGTGATTTATCAAAAAATAAAAAAATGAGGCTCAGTGCAAAATTATGAGGCAAAATCAGAACCTTTCTAGTCTGGCTGTGTGACGTAGTGGGATGGAGCCTTAACTGTGACCAGCCAGAGAGGGTGAAGAGTGAAGTAGCATGATCACATTGCCTCTCTTAGGGGGGAAAGGGATTCATGCCCATTTGAGGCACACTAGGAGGTGAGATATTCCTGGTGGCAACTGGAAAGACCATTGCTTATGATGGGAGGAGGGCGGGCAGGGTTCTTGGAGGGAGCACTCCTTGCAGAAGTGAGGGGAACATGTTCCACACATCAGCTACTGCACTCAACTCTCTAGCACCTAGTTAGATGCACAGAAGTTAAAAAAATAAAATGAAAACCACCCCAATGGCTGGCTAGATCTTAGTCCTCTTCTGGCCAACCCTCATCCCATTGTTGAGGAACAAATGAGCCAAGTGGCTGGGAGAGGACTGATGGTCTACAAACAATGGTGGCAAAGTGTTAGAGAAAAAAAAATCAGTGATACTCTGCAGAACTGAGGACAGCTTAGAGGTATGATTGGTGCTTTAGGAAGCATTGTACTCTTGGACTGCATGAATACTGTAAATAGCTATTCAAATGCATGTGCACAAACAGCATAGAATTTTTTCTTCAACTTGTAGTCACAATGAGGTGACCTTCTGTTCTACTGACATAAACTGTAAGTGTATGACATGCAGCTCGGAGCTTATAAGTATTATCACACCTGGCTGGGTCTTCTTCCAAGAGTCAATTCCAGAGGAAGAAGGAGACCACCCCTGCTCAAGAAGCCTGCTTACCTAGGACCATCTAAATCTGGCGGATTTTTTCAGCCTCATACTCAGGCTCTGTCTCCTCACTGAGGAGACATTCCATGACCAAAGAGCAAGTTTCCATTGCTGGGTCTAGTCCACTGCAATCTGTCCTGATCCTTCCTGCCACTTGACTTTCATCACATTTATCTCTCACTCTTCACATAGACCACAGGTGCATACAACTTCTTCAGGATGAACTTGGCCTTGCTAATTTTTGTGTTACCAAGTACTCCACTCACCATGACTTCTCAGTTACCAGAGAAGTCATGGTGAGTGGAGTACTTGGTAACAAAAAAATTATGATGTTTTTCCAGGAAATATTATGAGTGTATGGCATGCATTCATAATTACATATCTCTGGCACTATGCATTTGAAATAATGTATCACAATCTGCCCAAATGCACAGGGCCAGAGATATGTACAGAAATATGATAATTATGCTAATATGCATATCCTATTACTGAACAAGGTGGATATCTGCCGAATGGTGGTATGCAGATATAAATTAAATAACTTAACGTATTGCTGACCATTCCATCTCATCTGCTGTTTTCATCAGTGTTCTGTATCTAGAATTCATATCAACATTCTCCATCCAGATAATGTTCACCTTTACTAACACAAAAGGTTTGCCCTTCTCCAACAAATCTTTCCTGCATGAATGTTGTTTATATATATGTACAAAGATACCATCCCACTATTCCTCATTTATTTAGAAGATGTACTGTAACCCATCCCTCAAATGATATCACAGTAATATATACCGTTCTCATATTTATTTTATTACTATTATAATCCTTATGCATCTTGTCTTTTTGAATATATTGGATTTTGCTTTAGCATTGCTTGTATATCTTCAGGCTATGTCTTCTTTCACCAAACAAAAAACGTCGTACATAAACAAAAAATACCAGTTTCCAACTAAAGACCTTCTCAACTGAGTCCTAACGCTATTTACATTTAGAGAACAAATCTCCTGCATTTAAACATTTTGCAATAGACAGTTTATGTTCATCACATTTACAGTATTGTCTTCTAAACATGTTTCAATATAATTTGTCAAGACATTATACTTGTTTTGTAGGTATTGCACGTTCCACACATATCTCAATTTTTATTATCACATCCTTTTCTCATTGTGTTTTTAATAATACTGTAGTTTAAAATACTGTAGTTTAACCAATAATAACAACTGTTTGAGTTTTCGTGTCTTCCACATGTCCAATGCCTTGTCCCCACTTCAACTTCAAAATTATACACTATCTGCAATGCTTGTGAAAACCACATGTTCTACAGCTTGGTTTAAGTGCTGTCTTTGTCCCTTTTCCTCTCACTGTTCAAACCACCTCGTGTGTGTGTGTGTGTGTGTGTGTGTGTGTGTGTGTGTGTGTGCGTGTGCATGTGCATGTGTGCGTGTGTGTATATATACACAGATATGTTTGTATATATAGATTAACCTTTTAGCAAAGCAGTTCATTCGTGCTTATCATTTACATTAACTGAAAATAGGGGGATGAGTTTCTCAGTAAGCCTGCATGAATACACATGTCCAAATACAACTAAAGATGCACATGCTATATTTTTAAATATTTCTACATATCAAGATGTTATATGTATATATACACACACTCACACACACACACACACACACACACACACACACACACACACACACACACACACACACACACATATTCACACCATACCTCTCAAATGTACAGATTTTCCTAGAATGTCCAGATTTTGGTCTCATGTTTTAGGTCTGTTTTTCATAAAAGTGTAGTTTTCTGGCAAATTAGTGGCACATCATTAAAGACTGAAGTTAGAACATTTTATTTTATTTATTTTATTTTACATTTGTTGACCGGGCTAGTCTAACTGGATATATGCCCATTTTCATCAGAGGCCCGGGGAGAAAAGCTCCAAGAGAAACAGTTAAAAAATAGCAAATTTACAGAATTTACTCAGATAAAAATATACAATAGCACACACAAAATTCACTCAGAGAGAAAAAAGTACAAGAGAAAAAACAAGAAATAAATAAATATGTAATAGTGCAGTCATATCTTACTGGAGTAACAAACTAATACAAAGAATATTACAGATACAACAACAGAAATTAATTACAGGATGAGGGCAAAATAATGACAGGCATTTGAGTTTCAGACTTCATATACTTCAGAAAATTCACGCTAATGCAAAACCTGTTATTCTAACAACTTTCTAAGTCTGTAAGAGCAATATTTAAAACTTGTTTCTATTTTTGGGCCTTTGTCCCATTTTTATTTACGGCTTTGTCTAGATTTCTTGCTTTAAGAGGCTGAGAGGTATGACACACACAAAACGTTGTGCATATGCACTACCCTGTGATTTCTTTTTCTCACACACACACACACACACACACACACACACACACACACACACACACACACACACACACACACACAGTAACCTGCCTATTATCTACCTTTACTGCTATTCTTTTAAAATACAAAGCAATACCCTTCATCCAGTACACAACGTCTCACATAAAAAGACCGCTGAAAAAGTGGCCAATGTGCATGAAAGGATGAAGGCGATGCTGTGGTCAGAGCTGACAATTTAGTGCATTTGCCTGGCATCCTTTTACTTATTTTGCTCTAAAATATACACCTTTTGACATTCTTAAAACTGGTACTGATAAATGTGGTGCTTAAAAATGAACTTTTAAATACTTTACAGGTGACAACAATTTCATTTGACTCAGATTCTGAATCACTGTTGTTTTCAGACAACAGAAACATGAAAGGTAAACACTAAAACTGGTCTGTGAATTGTCAGAACCTGCTGCATTAGGTATCACTGGACTAAGCAGTTCTGGATAATTATGGGCCCAGACTTCTTTAACAACAGTTTTTTTTCCTTTCAGTTTAAAGATCGTAAGCATGAGGATTTTTTTACACAAACACCCATCAAAATGCAGTACAAATCTACCGCCTAGTACTGTTTCAATAAATGAAACCTGAAGGGAAATACTGACCCTGTGTAAGGATTAAATCAAGGACCTCCACCCCCTGTGGGTTTATATGGAGCATCTGGAGAGTATGACAGGTGCTGAGCAGGGGCGGCTCGTGGCATCGGACTGCCGGACTGCAGCCCCCTCAGCTAAAAAGAAGAAGAAATGTAAAATAAAAAAAATATATATCTTTGCAGCTGTTTAATGTAAAAATTAGAGTCTGCGACTCGGAAGTACGCGCATGTGCACTTAACCGCCTCGGGCTGCGGCGGTTTTAAACAGATTTTTTTTTTGTTTTCATTGCAGCCCGGAGGGGTAATGAAGGCATCATTGTGATGCCCAGAAGTCTATGCGGTTCCAAACCACATAGAATTGGAAGGGGCTCGGACTGCGACGTCCGCAGGCACGTCATGACGTGCTTGCTGGGCTAAAGGCTGCTGACTGGTTGTCGCTCTCTTCCCGGGCTTTATGTGCTGGGAAAAGAGCGAGAATCAGTCAGTCGAGATGTGGGCTTGACTTGTGGTGTCCGATTTTATAATTTGGCAATTGGCATTGGATTCTAATTTTTTTTTTTATTTGGGCGGATTTTGTCAGCTGCGCTGTGCAGCCTGTGCTAGCCTAGCCTGAAGGAAGAAGAACAGAAGAAGAAAGAAGAAGAAAGCAAAGAAGTTAGAGAAGAAGAACAGAGTGGAAGGTGCAGAATTAAAGTAAGTATTGTGGCTCATGTAAATGTGCAGAGAATCCCACCCATCCAAGGTAGACACAAGTACTAGAGTGGCTTTTCATCTGTCCTTGATGTTTACAGAACAGTCTGGTTTCTGTCATATTTTTGTACTGTTGATTTATGCTTATTACTCAAAGTGCCTGTTGCTCTGTGTTTAAGTAGCAATACTTTAATGACCATCAGGTGAGCTTGGCTGAGATTGTAAGATGCAAGTAAGCTTTAATAAACATACTGTTAAAGAATTGCCAACATTGAAAGCCTTTCTGTTGTTGCCATGTAGAGAATACTTAACTAGATAATGTATAAGCCTTGGGTATTGAAATGCATATGACAGTATCTGTAATAAAGGAGAGGATTACATTATTTTAAGAGTCTCATTACACTTGGAGACTTCCAGTCATCTCTGCAGGCTTTACCCATAAACCGAATGCCAATCGCATGGTCCATAACCTGTACAGTAATCCTTTTAAGCAGTGTATCTTGAGCTTATTTCTTGTTTGCTTTTCATTTTTTACTTTGATCATGTTTTCCCCATGAAACAAGTAGATGTCAGGCAGCAGGTCTTTTTTGGATAAGGAACATTTTTACAAGTGGGGGCATCAAAGATTTCTACTTTCAGCATGTTACTTGTTACTTTAATAAAGCTGAATATAAATTATAATTAGAACTGCAGTGCAAGAAGTGGTTTGAGTTGAGTGCTGCTTGTTTTTCTTATATTTGATTTTGACTGGCATTCCATTAATGTATTTAAAAAAAGTAATTTATTTTTCATGCCTCACAACCTTTTTTGTTTCCATCTAGATATTACGCTGTCATGCAGCCAATGCATTGAAATATTTTTATTCTTCTACACTTCATTTTGTCTTGATTGGACTCTCATAATGACCGTTTGGCACCCAGGGCATATTTATTTTTTTTTTTTTTTTGCTACTAGGTGTGTGTGTGTGGCAGGGAATACCTCAGGCTTGAACCCTGTACCTTGTATGCAGGTGTTAAAGACCTGAATTCCCTACCCACCTCCATTTGTAAAAATAAAATTGCAGATTTTTGCCTCGTATTTGATCTGATCTGTTCCTCATAATATCTGTGGTTTGTAAATGCTGCAATGCTTGATATTTGATAGTGCAGTGGTAGCATTGTTGCTTTACAGCTGCAGGTTCTCAGGTTTGATTCTTGGCTGGGTTACCTTCTTTGTGGGGTCTGTATCTTCTTTCTGTGTTTGTGTGGGTTTGCTTTTGTGTCCTCCCATGTTACAAAGACATGTCTGAATTATTTCTTCCTGGGCCTCTGCTGAACATTTTTTTTGTTCCAAGTCAGACTGTCCTGATTAACAAATGTTAAATAAAATTGACAGGCATTTGAATTTCAGACTTCAGGTTTCTGAAGGTTTAATTCCTTGTATATTTGATGGGGCAGTGGTAGTATTGTTGCTTCACAGCTATAGGTGTTCTGGTTTGATTCTTGGCTGGGGTGCCTTCTGTGTGGAGTCTGCATCTCCTCCCTGTGTTTGTGTGGATTTGCTCTGGTGCCCTGTCATTTTACAAAGACGTGTCTGCAGTATTTCTCCCCGGGTCTTTGCTGAAAATTGTTTTTGTTCTGTCAGCAGTAAAATTGACAGGCATTTGAATTTCAGACTTCATGTGCTTCAGAAAATACATAGTAACACAACCGTAACACAACCTTTTATTCTAGCAATTTTCTAAGTTTATAAGATGAATATTTGAAATTTATCCCTATTTTTGGGACTGTATTCCCATTATTGGCTTTGTCCAGGGTTTTTGTGCTAAGGTTGACAGCTATGGCAAGAACTGAATTCACTGAATATGTTTGAGGGCTGTATTCCCTCATTACTGGTTTTGTCCAGGTGCTTTGTACTAAGAGGTTGACAGCTGTGGTGAGAACTGAATTCACTAAATGATAGCCATTTAAGTTTCAGTCTTCCTCTCTTTTACAAAGCAGCTGATTTGGCGTAGTGGTATGTTGCTCTGACTGTTTTGCACAGGGACCTTGGCAGTAAAATGTATGGTGGTAACACAGCATTTTATTCTAGCAACTTTCCAAGATTATACAAACAATGTTTAATGTGTCCCTGTTTTTTGGGCTTTTGACCCCCCCCCCAATACATTTTGGCTTTTTCCAGTTTTCTTGTGCTGCGAAGTTGAGATGCAGTTGAGTATTGAGTAGATTTTACAAGGAGCTGAGAGCTGCAGGGGAAAATAAGTTTAGTGTTGCTTAAGTGAAGTTAGTTTGCCTTGTTAATAGCACAACAGGTTGTATACTTGCTTTTGATGCAGAAGGCTGTGGGTTCTGCTCCCACAAGGGGTGGATGCTGCCGTACTGAGAAAGTTCTCCTTGGTGAAGATACTAACTATGAGTCTGTTATCAGTTTGCCATCCATTTCCTCTTGCAATATTACTAGCTTATTGTTTTAATGTAATATAGGCAATTAATTCCTGAAGGGCAACAGGCACTTTATTTTTCGATGAAACCATGAAATATACAGGTGTTTGCTAGCAGCAACCTCTTCATTAGTTACATATTTCTTTAATGTGGAATTATTTAGATGACTTTTACTTCTTCAGAGATTGTGCATATTTACTGATAATGGACTGTAGAACTGTGCATATTTACTGATAATGGACTGTAGAATTGTGCATATTTACTGATAATGGTGGACTGTGGAATTGTGCATATTTACTGATAATGGTTGACTGTAGAATTGTGCATATTTACTAATTATGGTTGACTGTGGAAGTCTGAGTAGACTTTTATGATAAATGTTCTGAACTGGGCAGTTTTGCCATTATGGGTGCATGCGTTTTGTTTCATTGCTTACTGGAAAAATGTTCAAAACAAATTTAAAACGCCCTCTAACAACTGTACTGTATTGTACAAGGAATATAATTTAGGACAATGAGGAAAGTGTATCAAAGAGCACATGTATGTTTCATATGCAAGGGGCCTATGATTTGAAAACAGCCCAAAATTAATCTTTATCTGCCACTGGCAAAATGTATTTTCTTTGAATGTGGGTTTCAATGCTGTTTCAATGAATGTGAGTTTCAAGGGCAGAGAAGTTTTAATGCTAAGTTTTCATTGTGAGACTGCATTGCTTTGTTTAGCAGATGACTTAGTGTCTGTGCTGTAAAATACAAAATAAAACTTTCAAATGAAGTCCAACTCATCACAGAAGTAAAGCAGTATGCACATTAGTGTTTATGGTAAATGCAGTGAAATAGCCAAGTAATGGTTCATTGGAATGGCTGCAGAGGCTCCATTCAACCATGATTTTGTCAGGGGGGAAGGGCAGCAAACTCAGAAAGGCCCAGCTGAACTATATCTCCCAACTGTCCAGATTTTCAAAGAATGAATAGATTTTGGTTTCTGGCAAATCATTTAGGAATTAAGTCACTAAATAATGATACACTGAGTTTCAGACTTCATAACCTTCAGAAAAATGCATGCTAAAGTAAGAACCGTTATTCTATCAACTGTCTCAATTTATACAAGAGCAATTTTAGTACTGTTTATATGTTCCCCCAATATATTTGGCCTTGTTCAGATTTACTGCATTAACAGGTTGAGAGGTACATGCAAATAAATTGCTTTATAGAATTAGGCATAGCCAACCTCTCAACTGTCCCCAATTTTGGGTCAAAATGTTGCTCTTCCCCCTAATAATCCCTCCGCAAATTAGCAATTTTGGAAGAAAACATGGAGGGTTTACAATTAAGAAATAACTGTAATAATCAAAGTTATAGATTACTTGAAATGCATGTAGATTCTTTTATTTTGTCAGCTGCTCAAGTTAGCAGTACTAATATTAAAGTGTCCCTTCTTTGACAGGTTCCCAGCTGTATTGTGTGGCTATTTTATATTTTTGCATCACATTTTTGGTCCATTTTTCATAAAATTGTGTTTTTTGGCAAATTAGTGACAAATCACTAAAGACTAAAGTTAGAAAATAATGACAGGCATTTGAGTTTCAGATTTTATACCCTTCAGAAAATTCATACTAATGCAAGACCTATTCTATTATCTTTCTAAGTTTATTAGAGCAATATTTAAAAATTGTCCTTATTTTTGGGCCTTTGTCCCACTTCTGTGTATGGCTTTGTCCAGATTTCTTGCTCTGAGGTTGAGAGGTATGACAAATGTGCCAGGGCCATCACAGTCAGCCAGAGACATTTCAAATTGTGACATACTTGTTGCACCTCACTCCCCCATGTAGTGACTCTGGATGTGTCCAAGCAAGGCAAGGAGAAGTTATGCAGTGTAAATGTGCAGTGTCCCCCCATCCAAGGTAGACACAAGTACTACAGTGGCTTTTCATCTGTCCTTGATTTTGCAGAACGGTCTGGTTTCTGTCATATTTTTGTACTGTTGATTTATGCTTATTACTCAGATTTATGCTTATTACTCAGAAAGTGCCTGTTGCTCTGTGTTTAAGTAGCAATGCTTTAATGACCATAAGGTAAGCTTGTCTGAGATTGTAAGATGCAAGTAAGCTTTAATAAGCATACTGTTAAAGAATTGCCAACATTGAAAGCCTTTCTGTTGTTGCCATGCAGAGAATACTTGACTAGATAATGTATAAGCCTTGGGTATTAAAGGACAGGATTCCATTATTTTAAAAAGCTCATTACACTTGTTGGAGACTTCCAGTCATCTCTACCGACTTTACCCATAAACTAAACAGAATGCCAATCATGTGTGGTCCATAACCTGTACAGTAATCCTTTAAGCAGTGTATCTTGAGCTTGTTTCTTGTTTGCTTTTCAGTTTTTACTTTGGTCATGTTTTCCCCATGAAACAAGTAGATAGTTGTCAGGAAGCAGGTCTTTTTTGGATAAGAAACATTTTTACAAGTGGGGGCATCAGAGATTTCTACTTTCAGCATGTTACTTGGTACTTTAATAAAGCTGAATATAAATTATAATTAGAACTGCAGTGCAAGGAGAAGTGGTTTGAGTTGAGTGCTTCTTGTTTTTCTTATACTTGATTTTGACTGGCATTCTAGTAATGTATTTAAAAAGTAATTTATTTTTTCATGCCTCACAACCTTTTCTTTCCATCTAGATATTAAGTAAGCTGTCATGCAGCCAATGCATTGAATATTTTTATTCTTCTACACTTATTTTTGTCTTGATTGGACTCTCATAATGATGGTTTGGCACCCAGGGCAGCGTATTTAATTAAAGTTAGTTTTTGTGGTTTTGAGCATAGCTCCTCCCCTTTCTAGTTGGCCACACCCGTTCCCCTTGACCCCACCCATTCAGCTGTCTCCTGCAGCCCCCCTTTGATTTGAAGTCACCAGCCGCCACTGGTGCTGAGATTTCTTTAACAGCAGCTGTTTCAACTTTAAGCTAGGAAGCCATGAGCAAGGTGTTTTTTTACACATTAGCTGGCTTTTTAAACCACATGTGCAGCTGCTGCAGACATAAAGAAAGAGAATCAGTTTATCTACTCAGCTATGAACAAAGTACAGAAAAATGGGGAGAAAGGAATTAAAATCTCACACTAAAGATACACGTGCTTATTTCTAAATATGTCTACATATCAGGAACACAAGTGAATCCACCCATGGTGTAGAAAACTTAAAAAAATTAACATAAAATAAAAAATATAACCACACCACTGGTACAACCAGATGCTGCTTTACTGAAAAACAATGTGACTAAGTGCTTTCACAAGTATTAGGCTTCATCAAAGTCAACATTTAAAAAGTAATCACTTCCTTTTATATTAAAATAAATCAATGACATCACCACTGAATGCTTGAGAACTGAATCATTTTTAAGTGCCCATACTGCTAAAACCATTGACAGTGTTGACACTTAACCATTAATAAGATATGAAAACTTAAAAGTACCTAAAAGCTTAATAAAAACTTATGCAACTCCAGCCACTGACAACATTATACTTCTTAATACATGAATAACCTCTTAGATTGTCATAGCCCTTAGTTTTAATAAAGTGACAATGGAAATACTATTGTTGAGACCTGGCCAGCATTTGGCATTTAATCTTAATTGCTACTTGGTCTGTCTCAACTCAACCTCAGTTTTAACATTTCCATCTCTTTCATTCTGTTCGGCTTTATCAATGAAAACTTTTTGCATTTTGTAGCCCCTTTATTAAAACTAAGGGCTATGAGAATCTAGGAGTTTAAGTGTCAACACTGTGATTGATTTTAGCAGTATGGGAACTTTAAAATGATACAGTTCTCAAGCATTCAGTGGTGATGTCATTGATTTATTTTAATATAAAAGGAAGTGATTACTTTTTAAATGTTGGCTATGACAGAGGAACAAATGGACTTCCAACTCAAGGGGGTGGAAAGGGACAGGGAAACAGAATTACAGACAGTGGGTTTTCTTGAGAATGTAAACATGCATTGTGACATTTCGATTTGTAATGATAATGTAGAAATCTTGAGGAATGAAGATCTTACTATTTATAATTTTAGTAATGTGAATTTGACTCATATGCATTCTGAACTGTTGAAAAAAGGTTTTACTTTTGTTCCGAGTTTCAAAACAGACATTGCTTTATTAATGAACCTTAGATTATATACTCGTCAGTTAAATTTGATATTATTTTTATCCCAGCCACAAGACGTACCTGAAATGACTTTAAAAAGAAAAAGTACTTTTATTCTCCCTTACAACAACAATGTAGCCACATTTGAAACCTTGTGTGATGGACGGCACAGTGGTGCAGCGGTAGCGTTGTCGCCTCACAACAAGAGGTTCTCTGGTTCGATGCTGGGGTGCCTAGTGTGCAGAGTCTGCATGTCCTCTCTGTGTTCATGTGGGTTTCCTCCCACATTAGAAAACATGCGTCTGGAGCATTTTTCCCCAGGGCTCCGCTGAAAATTGGCTTGTTCCAAGTCGGACTTTCCCGGTTAACAAATATTAAATAAATAAAGGGAATTCAGGAATTTGGTTAGCCAGAAAACATGTTTCAAAGACAGTTTGACTAAAGCTGAAAGAGATGTGTTGCAACAATGGTCTTGTGATAAGAACAATAAGCTTATGAAACCTGACAAAGGTGGTGGTGTCATTATCATGCCTAGGTTTGATTATATATGCAAGATGTATGAAATTCTTAACGACACCACCACATATGCAAGTGTCTGTAAATGAGGTGAATAGGGCCTATTCTAAGACTGACATGGACTGCTTGATGCACTTTCTCAGGGTACTATTAGTGAACTTGAGTATTTGATGATGGCGGCACCTTCTATTCCTGTGATTTTTGGAATATCAAAAGTCCATAAATATGAACGTGATCCACTGTTTAGACAGATAGTGGTGGCAAGAGGTTCTAAAACTGAGCCTCTTGCTGCATACATTGACACTTTTTCCAAACATATTGTAAGTGAGGCATCCCATATTCTTAAGGATTCTTAGTATTGTTTGGAAATGTAAGAGAATTTTATCTTTCTCACAGTGGATGTTATAAATATTTTTTCTGTTATACCCCAAGAGATAGGTTTGGATTTTTTTCAGAAAAGTCTAAGTTATTCAAGAAGTTTGATCAATTCCAAGGTAAATTTCTTTGTAGACGTGATGGAAATTGTGCTAAGTAATAATTTTTTATTCTTTGAGGGGAAATATTTTTGCCAAATAGCAGGGGTGGCGATGGGGGCGAAATGTACCTCAGTGTTCGCCAATTTAGTCCTGTTGGAGTGGGAAAGACTGTTTTCTCATCAGTTTCTATGTCCAAAATAGTTAAATACCTAAGGTTTTTGGACAATATACTGATTTTGTGGAATGGTAATAAGAATTAAATTAAGGACTTTGTTGAGTTTTTGAACAACAGTACTACATTTTTTTTTCATTTATATGTAGATATCACATGATGGAAATGGATTATTTAGACATTTTAATAAAAAAGATCAGGACAACTTGACCTCTACCATTTACAGGAAACCTACTTTTTCTAATACGCTACTTAATTTTGACAGTTGCCACCCCCCCCCCATCAAAAGAGGGGGGTTGTCAAAGGCCAAGTGGTCAGGCTGTCAAGATTAACCAGTGAGGATGGAGATTTTGAAAGAGAGATGTACCTGCTAATTGCATATTTAAAAACAGAGATTATCCCTTGAGTATGCTACTCAAAGCCAGGATGGAGATTTTCAAAAAATGACCAACAGTTTTTTGTCTGATTTTGAAAAATGAAGGTATTTTAAATAAAGGTAAAACTGTTGATAAATTTGGCAATGATGTCATGGTTGCGCATTAGAACAACAACTGGCCCCAGCTAGTAGCCACATTAAATAGGATGTGGGATACCAATTTTGATGTAGAACTGAGGAACAAATTGGGTGAGAAGCCAAGACTGGCTTACAGCAGGGATAGAAATTTGAAACATTTATTTGAGTTTAGTGACAAATGACAACAAGTCAGTTATAAGTCCAAAATGTACAAATGTGGAAGTTGTGCTTTTTGTAGGTTTATTAATGACAGTCCCTATCTCTCTCTGTGGAGGGTTACCAAAGGTCTTTGGAGTGTCCAGGCCGATGAACTTACACTACAAGAAATGTTGCATATGTTGATACCTGTACAATGTGCCCGGCTTTTTATGTGGGCAAAATAACACGGAGACTTAGGGACAGAATAAGTGAACATGTGAGATTCATTAATAATAAAAAGACATAAAGTGTTTTATATAACCATACTACGTCTTGTTCTAACTACAAAAAAATTTTATCTTTTATTATTGATAAAGTTGAACAGAATGAAAGGGGTGGAAATGTTAAAATTGAGGATGAGTTGAGAGATACCAAGTAGCAATTAACATTAAATGCCAAATGTTGGCCAGGTCTCAACGATAGTTTTA
>NC_056735.1:61583972-61646472 GCF_019279795.1 Protopterus annectens
ATCTTTGAGCTCGTGTAGGATGCAGCCTGGGACACCATCCGGTCCCACTGATGCTGTGTTTTTGGCTTTGGAGAGGGCTATGTTAACCTGAGTGTCTGTGATTTCAGGGGCTCAACATTCTTCTGGTATGGTTATGGGCCCATTTGGAGGTGAGAGGGGGGTGAAGTTTGGGCTGAACCTGTCTGCCAGGATGTTGGCGATATCAATCGGTTCTGTGTATTTTGTGCCATTTTGCAATAACTCCAAGCAGATCTGAGCATTGCCACTAAGATTCTTGACATAGCTAAAGAATGCCTTGTGGTTATCTTTGGAGTCCTTGGGAATTTTTCTTTCAAAGATCACCTTGGATGATTTTATGAGAGATTGTAGTTTCTTGCTGATACTGATCAGGGATGCCTTCCCTTCTTGGGATTTTACTCTTTTCTGTACTAGTTTCCTCCTTCTATTGTATAGCTTGTTTATGGCAGGAGTCCACCAGACTGGTTTCCTTTTCTTGGAGGAGTGAGTCTTGGTTTTGCTTAGGATAGCACGATCCATGCATTTCTGTAGGTGCCCGTAGAATGCATTAGTAAGGGATTTTGCAGCTTGGACAGCATTATCCTTTACCATGGGGGCTTTGAAACTTTCCACCTCAGTCTTAAGTAATGTGAAGTTTGCTTTTGAAAAGTTTTTCACAGTGGTTTCTTGTCTGGGGGTGGGGGGTGGAATGTGGATATCCAAAGTGATTTGTTTATGGTCAGATCTAACCAGCAATGGGTTGACCTCCGGTGTGGAGCACCGGTCACCCATGTTGGTGATGAGCAGGTCCAATATGTTGTCACCTCTGGTGGGAGTGTTGACCAATTGATCCAGGGCATTTGAGTTTATAAATTCTAGGAAATGTTGGGCAAGGGAGTTAGTACTTGAGTAGCTCTCCCAGTTAATGTTTGGGTAATTGAAGTCACCCAGTATTAGGGTGTTTAGTAGGACCTTTATATTTCCCAGTGTTTCCAGAAATGTGGAATGGAGGTCCTGGGACATGGTGGGTGATCTGTAGCAAGCTACAGTTTGAATTGTAGTTTTGCCCGTTGTTAGTTGCATGTGGATGATCTCTGAAGCATTGTGCTGTGCCACTAACCTGGAGGTGTGGGTATCCTTGATAAATATGGATACGCCCCCGCCTTTTGTATTTCGGTCCAGGTTCTGTGGCTGAAATGTATGGTATGAGTTGTAGCCTGGTAGTGCTGGGGTGCTCTCTGGAGCCTTAAACCAGGTTTCTGTTACTGTACATATATCAGTTATCTCCATACTGAGGAGTGCCTCGAGTGTGTGCATTTTGAGGTTTGGACTTCTGGCATTGAGTAGCATTACCCTTAGTTTTTTGTTACTTGTGCTATTTATGGCGGTGGGTTTGTCTTTTGAGTCTTGCCTAAAAAAGGCACTATGGGGGTGGCAAGAGCCTTGGCCAGTATTCGAAAGCCTAAGGGTGACAGGTGCAAGCCGTTTCTAGTGAAGCAGCATGGCTTGTCGAGCATGACATCCCAGGAGGACAGACACTGGATCCCCTTTGAATGACACCAGAAACTTAGCCAATTGTTGAAATTGATCATTTTTTTCTTTATACCGTGGTATCATTCTTGGTGAGGGCAGGATGTTACTCAGGGTCAGGGTCATACCGGCCTGGGCTACATGATCAAAGAGCTCTTCCATGTTTCCTTTCATGTAATCCAGGGTACGGCTCACGTCATTCACAACAAGAGATACATATATATATATATATATATATATATATATATACACACATATACATACATACACACACATATATATATATTTATATACATAGTTTTATATATATATATATATATATATATATATATATATATATATATATATATGTATTTTTTTTGTTTTTTTTATATACACACACACATATATTATCTTTCCTCCAAGGAGACCTCATCAATGGCTAGAATTGATTCCTAATATTTTTTTTATTTCTTGGCCTAGTAAAAGGATTGTGCTGATACATTATGACAGCAACTTTATGCTTTATAGGATAGTGTGACAGTGGTTGTTACAGCAGGACATCTTTGTGGTAAAAAGACATTAACTTGCAACTAATAATCTGGGGGAGAGGTGAGGATTTCAGATTTTTGATGAGGAAACTCTTAAGACATTTTAGTTTCAAAAGATTAAGGCTGTGATCTGCTAACAAACTGCTTCCTATACAGGTTTTGATTCTGCCCTCTCCCTCGTTTGCTTGTTTGTGTCTGTCAATAAGTTACTTAACCAGACAATGCTCCTGGGTCACCCCTGAAAAGAGCCAATTCTATACAGTGGGGTTATCAAATAGATAACATAGTCACACCTTTATTGTATTCTATATATTATAATGTTTGTAGGTCTATTCCTCTTTTCTGAATCCTCAAACTGTATATGTGTTTCACTGCATCAAAAAGTCAGCCTCTGTCTCTGACTATACTTCGAAGAACCATGCATCCATATTGGATGTTACTACTACTTTGTAAGGTAAATAAACCCTAAAAAATATGATTCTCTTCACTCCCAAACAACTTGCAATAAAGAATGCATCATTCTCTATAACTCCTTCCAACAATACCAAAATAGAATTTACACAGATGAAGACCTACAGTTTGACTTCCATATTCAACACAGAGTTAAAAAAACACAGCAAAATTAAGTACTCTGTATACAGGAAAATCCTGCCTAACACTGAAAGCTGTCATATCACTACTACCTTCCTGATACTTACTTTCCTCTGCTCAGCACCAGTGCTGACAATCATCCAAATTAACTCCACTAAAGAAACTTGAGCAGTGCTACAAAAAAGTCGCAAAATATGCAGCCAACCTCCCCCAGAGACCACATCACTGTTTGACCAGTGGCATGAACTGCCACACCAACTGACATACTCCCAACTTCCTATTATACACAGTGTAATAAAACTATTGACTGTCTATCTGTAGCCAGCTTTATACAACCACACAACCATCCCTGAATCTTGCAGTCTTATGGCAAAGACCTTCTACTTACATCAAAACCTAATAATTCTGCAGAACGTTCCTTTTACTCCAATCAAGTGTAAAAAACCTAGAACTCCATACCCCTAATAGTTAGACAGGACAGCTTCCTGACGTCATTCAAACTACAGCTAAAGCCTCACTTACTCAACTCCTGTTTCTGCAAATGTGCCGCACCAGATTAGCACATCACTCCGATTCATCCTCATCCCTGCTCCGTTCCCTCCATAACCTCCATCTACCTGCACTGTAGCTGACTGTCTTTCCCCCATTTGTTATAATCCTTCACCCTCAACTGCCCTTCTCTTCTATTTCTCAACTCCATCTCTCTCTTTTCACTGTACCTGTTGCAAAACATAATGCTTTCTCTTGAAAATACCAATAGTATGGCTGTCTGTATACTTCTGTACTTTATCATATTTGAAATACAGTTCTTCTTTTGAAAAATGTTGTAAAGACGGTTGTATAATATCGCTCTTCAAATGTTAATGCCACTCTATTACTGTTATTAGTACATTAGAGCCTTTCTCCCCAGGCCTCTACTGAAAATAGGCCCTGTGCCCAGTTGGATTTTCTCAGTAAACAAAAGCAATAAAATAAAATAATTACATAAGTTTGATTTTCCAGGATGACCATTATGAAAAGGATATCAGTGTTTGTATACGTGTCTAATATGTAGAAAATTGGACAGCATACTGATGGCTAAAGAAATGGGAGTCATCGGTCATGGAAATCATGTCTGAAAGAGGAAGGAAGTCTTATCTTTCCTAGTTTCATTGTCTTGTTTATCTAAAAACAATCCTTTATGAAAGCTGAACACATGGCTGCAGCAGATGTGATAAGAAGGAATGACTCAGATGTAACTAAATAAGAACACCAAAGAATACAAAATTAAGAAGATGCATTTGCCAAATTAAACAGTAACTCATAATATTTTGGATATGCAGTTATTGGAAATAATTATCAACATCCTTGTCATAGATTCCCAAACTATAAGCAATTGTCAAGTGGCATGTTTGGGGTTGTTGAAAGGTTAAGACTGCACAGCAAATACAATATCTTCTTCTGTCACTGGAAAATAGTGTTACATCGGCATATAAGTAACTGAAAGGTGCTCTATTGGTGATCAGTTCTAACAAAATGACTTTGCTGTAATTTACAAGGCAAATGCTGGAAATCTCTAAAGCCATGAGGGTTCAATCCTAAACATAAAAGTGTAGCATGGAATGGATTAATTAGATACATTCTGTATTAAAATGCTTGTATTATGTTTGCCTGTCCACAGCAGGTAATAAAATATTGCTTGAGTGCACACATTCTTGCAATCTATTTATGCAGGCTACACAATTCATAAGTAAATCACTCCAACTTCATTGTGCCTTGGCAAAGCATGATCAGTGACCGATGTAATAATCTAAGACAGTTCAGAAGTTACTCGGAATGAATAAGTAGATATTGCACTTTAAAGAAGTGAGCAACCAATCTGCCAGCAACCTGTAGTAAGAGTGAGTTATGGGCTGTAAGCCAGCATGAGATCTATAGGAAAACAGCATAATTTAATGCTAAGCCTAAAATTATTGCATTTGAATTCAGAGTACTTTCAAAGGAAAGCTTCAAAGTGCTACTTTAGAAGACTGTTTCCAAGAGTTCTGTTCTCTATTGCTCCATTTCAACTAATTTATTTGCCATGCAGACTTTCTGTTTCATTTAAAGATACTACATCAGTTATACTACACAATGTTATCAAGCTAATTAAATTAAGACTGAATACTGACTGCACTCTTCCTTTATGTCTTAAAAGCACAAGCTGTGAGATTTAGGAATATGCATATGAGCATTAAGAGACTCAGATTTAATAGTGTACTGTTGGATGACACAGAACTTACTGTATGTACAATTTGGGAACTTTCACTGAATTGTAATGGCTAGGCTTGTATAGGCCCTAGGGCTGATAGCCTAGTACCAACCTATGAACCTAAGTTACTAAGTTACTTAGT
The DNA here is from genome assembly GCF_019279795.1 of Protopterus annectens. Taxonomy (NCBI): domain Eukaryota; kingdom Metazoa; phylum Chordata; order Ceratodontiformes; family Protopteridae; genus Protopterus; species Protopterus annectens. The sequence goes on from NC_056735.1 coordinate 61,588,993, forward strand.
TTATATATATATATACTTGGGTTGGGAGGGTGGCTTAATGGCTAAGGTGCTTGCTTTCCAAGCCCAAGGTTCAGGGTTTGAGTCTCCCAAGGGATAATTGTCTAGGCTTAAAATGGCTCGCAAGGGTGGTTAGCTTAGTACTAATATATATACAGATTAGATATATATGTATACACACACATATTTTATATATAGACAGATTAGATATATATGTATACACAAACATATTTTATATATAGACAGATTAGATATGTATGTATACACACACATATTTTATATATAGACAGATTAGATATACATGTATACACACACATATTTTATATATAGACAGATTAGATATGTATGTATACACACACATATTTTATATATAGACAGATTAGATATGTATGTATACACACACATATTTTATATATAGACAGATTAGATATGTATGTATACACACACATATTTTATATATAGACAGATTAGATATACATGTATACACACACATATTTTATATATAGACAGATTAGATATGTATGTATACACACACATATTTTATATATAGACAGATTAGATATACATGTATACACACACATATTTTATATATAGACAGATTAGATATGTATGTATACACACACATATTTTATATATAGACAGATTAGATATATATGTATACACGCACATATTTTATATATAGACAGATTAGATATATATGTATACACGCACATATTTTACATATAGACAGATTAGATATATATGTATACACGCACATATTTTATATATAGACAGATTAGATATATATGTATACACACACATATTTTATATATAGACAGATTAGATATATATGTATACACACATATTTTATATATAGACAGATTAGATATATATGTATACACACACATATTTTATATATAGACAGATTAGATATATATGTATACACACATATTTTATATATAGACAGATTAGATATATATGTATACACACATATTTTATATATAGACAGATTAGATATATATGTATACACACATATTTTATATATAGACAGATTAGATATATATGTATACACACACATATTTTATATATAGACAGATTAGATATATATGTATACACACATATTTTATATATATAGACAGATTAGATATATATGTATACACACACATATTTTATATATAGACAGATTAGATATATATGTATACACACACATATTTTATATATAGACAGATTAGATATATATGTATACACACACATATTTTATATATAGACAGATTAGATATATATGTATACACACACATATTTTATATATAGACAGATTAGATATATATGTATACACACACATATTTTATATATAGACAGATTAGATATATATGTATACACACACATATTTTATATATAGACAGATTAGATATATATGTATACACACACATATTTTATATATAGACAGATTAGATATATATGTATACACACACATATTTTATATATAGACAGATTAGATATATATGTATACACACACATATTTTATATATAGACAGATTAGATATATATGTATACACACACATATTTTATATATAGACAGATTAGATATATATGTATACACACACATATTTTATATATAGACAGATTAGATATATATGTATACACACACATATTTTATATATAGACAGATTAGATATATATGTATACACACACATATTTTATATATAGACAGATTAGATATATATGTATACACACACATATTTTATATATAGACAGATTAGATATATATGTATACACACACATATTTTATATATAGACAGATTAGATATATATGTATACACACACATATTTTATATATAGACAGATTAGATATATATGTATACACACACATATTTTATATATAGACAGATTAGATATATATGTATACACACACATATTTTATATATAGACAGATTAGATATATATGTATACACACACATATTTTATATATAGACAGATTAGATATATATGTATACACACACATATTTTATATATAGACAGATTAGATATATATGTATACACACATATTTTATATATAGACAGATTAGATATATATGTATACACACACATATTTTATATATAGACAGATTAGATATATATGTATACACACACATATTTTATATATAGACAGATTAGATATATATGTATACACACACATATTTTATATATAGACAGATTAGATATATATGTATACACACACATATTTTATATATAGACAGATTAGATATATATGTATACACACACATATTTTATATATAGACAGATTAGATATATATGTATACACACACATATTTTATATATAGACAGATTAGATATATATGTATACACACACATATTTTATATATAGACAGATTAGATATATATGTATACACACACATATTTTATATATAGACAGATTAGATATATATGCATACACACACATATTTTATATATAGACAGATTAGATATATATGCATACACACACATATTTTATATATAGACAGATTAGATATATATGTATACACACACATATTTTATATATAGACAGATTAGATATATATGCATACACACACATATTTTATATATAGACAGATTAGATATATATGCATACACACACATATTTTATATATAGACAGATTAGATATATATGCATACACACACATATTTTATATATAGACAGATTAGATATATATGCATACACACACATATTTTATATATAGACAGATTAGATATATATGCATACACACACATATTTTATATATAGACAGATTAGATATATATGCATACACACACATATTTTATATATAGACAGATTAGATATATATGCATACACACACATATTTTATATATAGACAGATTAGATATATATGTATACACACACATATTTTATATATAGACAGATTAGATATATATGTATACACACACATATTTTATATATAGACAGATTAGATATATATGTATACACACACATATTTTATATATAGACAGATTAGATATATATGTATACACACACATATTTTATATATAGACAGATTAGATATATATGTATACACACACATATTTTATATATAGACAGATTAGATATATATGTATACACACACATATTTTATATATAGACAGATTAGATATATATGTATACACACACATATTTTATATATAGACAGATTAGATATATATGTATACACACACATATTTTATATATAGACAGATTAGATATATATGTATACACACACATATTTTATATATAGACAGATTAGATATATATGTATACACACACATATTTTATATATAGACAGATTAGATATATATGTATACACACACATATTTTATATATAGACAGATTAGATATATATGTATACACACACATATTTTATATATAGACAGATTAGATATATATGTATACACACACATATTTTATATATAGACAGATTAGATATATATGTATACACACACATATTTTATATATAGACAGATTAGATATATATGTATACACACACATATTTTATATATAGACAGATTAGATATATATGTATACACACACATATTTTATATATAGACAGATTAGATATATATGTATACACACACATATTTTATATATAGACAGATTAGATATATATGTATACACACACATATTTTATATATAGACAGATTAGATATATATGTATACACACACATATTTTATATATAGACAGATTAGATATATATGTATACACACACATATTTTATATATAGACAGATTAGATATATATGTATACACACACATATTTTATATATATATACAGATTAGATATATATGTATACACACACATATTTTATATATAGACAGATTAGATATATATGTATACACACACATATTTTATATATAGACAGATTAGATATATATGTATACACACATATTTTATATATAGACAGATTAGATATATATGTATACACACACATATTTTATATATAGACAGATTAGATATATATGTATACACACATATTTTATATATAGACAGATTAGATATATATGTATACACACACATATTTTATATATAGACAGATTAGATATATATGTATACACACATATTTTATATATAGACAGATTAGATATATATGTATACACACACATATTTTATATATAGACAGATTAGATATATATGTATACACACATATTTTATATATAGACAGATTAGATATATATGTATACACACACATATTTTATATATAGACAGATTAGATATATATGTATACACACACATATTTTATATATAGACAGATTAGATATGTATGTATACACATATTTTATATATATATATGCTGGAGGGATAGATTCCTGTCCCAGAGACTTCCCATACTCTGGAACAGACTACCTATCTATGTCAAACAGAGCTCCTCATTAGCACTCTTCAAGAAAAATCTTGATGATTGGATGGGAAATGGGAAATTCACCCCGGGGATCACTTCTGTGGCTCTGCTTGACGGGGGCACAGGAAAATAATTTTCTTGGGTGGTGAAAGCCAGGGTACATTTTTTGGCTAGGCTTGTATGAGCCCTAGGGCCGATAGCCTAGTACTTACCTATGAACCTATATATATATAGTGTCCCCCTACACACCCCCTAACTATATATACCAACTCCAGGGTTGCACACCATTGGGGAGGGGGACAAATCCCTGTTATTTGCCTTGAATACTGGTTTGCGATCAAATGAAATTTCGATCAAATGGGTTTAGGTCAAATGGTCTTTCGATCAAATGAAGTAGACATATATATATATATATATATATATATATATATATATATATATATATATATATTCATATATCTATACTACCAAATGAACTACTGCAGCAGGGCTAGCCACCTGGTGGTGTAAACCTTGGCTTGAGATGATTGTCACTGTGGAAGTGACACCCTGACCCCATGTGCAAAATGAGAAAAGGGGTTGAGGATGGATGGATGGATAGATGAATGGATATATATATATATATATATATATATATATATATATATATATATATATATGTATATCTGTGTGTGTGTGTGTGTGTGTGTGTGTGTGTGTGTGTGTGTGTGTGTGTGTGTGTGTGTGTGCATGCTTGTGTGTGGTCCAGTCAATACATTCAACAAAGAATTCAGTGGTACTGTCTACGGGAAAACTGTATCTTAAATGATGCTCTGATTTCCACTTTCTACAGACAGTTTTGGGGTGAACATTGGAACTCACAAGTGTATCTGTGCAGCTGTCAGAATGTTATGATCAAAGAGTAGTTTGATAGCAGTTGCTGCCATAACTTTATAACAGACTCTGGCAGTTTTTCTTGTTAATTTCATTTCAGGGGAAGGGGCTGCTGCACCCTTAATCTTATTGCCTGTCTTAAGCAAAGATACTGTTGGAGGACTTAAGGGACAATAGCACTAACTAAACAAGCTATCTGTTATGTCCACTGTTTGAGAAAAGCCAATGTAGTCAGGACTGGCCTTAGGTGAGCTGGTTTACTAGGCAAAGTTGATCCATAATGCCCTACCCCTCACAGCTGACCACTACCCCCACATACGTTTCCCAGTACCCCAGCCTCCCATCCCGGCCTACTTCCAAATTACTTTCTTCTTCGTTTTTCATTTTGCGTTGTTCTTCACTTTTCCTTCATTTATTCAGCACAGTTTCATAGACAAGACTGCATTCTTATAACTGTGGGGGGAAAACAAGTACATTAAGCCAGATATGTGGCCAGAGGTTTTCTTTATGCTTTACTGGGGTGCATTTTAAATTTTTTAAAACAATCTTTACATCCAGTGAAGGCCTGAACATAAATCATGATTAAGAGAAGGAACTCAGTCTTTTGTTTTTCATTTCTTTTTCCTGAATCATTTTAACACATCCTAAATGGGAAAGACTTTAGTGGACATAATGGCATTAAGCTGAGAGTTTATATTTATTTCCATTTGTTTATCGGGAATATCCGCCTGGGTTGAAAAAGCTCCACAATATAAATCATGCACAGAAATACAATAAAGTTCATGCATTATACAATATATGTACATTAGGGAGAAGATAAAGTTTACTAATACCTCACAAAACTTCCAAACAAACAAATTAAAATTGACGTAAAAAGGCAAAATAATAAAAAACAAATGGCTAAAAACAGAAAATGACTTTATTACATAAAAATCCAACTGGTAAGTGTTTTCATTCCTTTCATGGAACTTCTTCAGACCAAGTTGTATAATGAACAAACTTATTTAAATATTTAATAACAATAACATGTGACTCAAAGCACTTAATGCCTTAACCTTTTCCTTCTAAGAACAACTTTAAAGTTTTCCCTGTCATTTAAACCAGGGTATACACATGCATTCAGCCTGATTTGCAGCAATATTCTCTCCAGTCCAATTCATCTTCTGCATCAGACCTATGATCAAAACCATTAACTTTATCAATTATTACAAACTTTTTAGCATGCCATATTTTTCTCTAACAAATGCTTTTGCTTAACATGTTTTGCCAAGCCATTGCTTGCATCAGTCTTGTCTACTGCTCTCATATGTTCATTCACTCACATGTAGAATTCTCTAATGGTTCTTCCTATATAGAGTGCTGGACATAATTCACACAGCGCCATGTATACCACATATGTGGACCTTCAATTATACAAATTATTCAACCTAATTTCAAAGCTTCTTGCTGTCACTACACAATTCTTAACTTCTTTCATATATTGACATAACACAACTGTTGAATCTTTTCATCCCCACTTCCAAAACATCGGGCATACCAGAGCATAAATTCCTTATCTTAAAAAAGTATTTCAAACTCTTTCCTCTTTTAGAGACAAAGACAGGGTCTCCCCCTATAGCATTTTTAATTTCTTGAAAATTCATTAAGAATCTCCAATTATTCTTGATTATTCCTTTGATTTTATTTTCATCTACTGAATTATCTAAAACACATGCTAAGGAAAAATCCTTCTCATTTTCTTTTGAGTTACTATTTACATTTGCTACCTATGTTCCCGTACATATTTTTTACTTCCATCCAGGAATTGTTAATGATGTCCTTGGGGTACCCTCTTTCTTGAAATTTCCTTTTGAGTTCTTCACATTCTTTTTCAAAAAATACTGCCTCATCTGTTAACCTGCTTATTCTAGTGAATTACCCCTTCACTATGTTTTTTTTTTCAGGCTAAACTTGTGCATGTTATTGTAGTGAAGGTAGCTGTTACTTTGCACTTCCTTTTTATAAATCTTAACTTTTAAAACATTGCTATATCTGTACACATTCAGGTCCAAAAAAATGAATGTTTTCCCTTTTGGGATGTACCTTACCAGACACCTGCAGCAATTAGAAAGACCCCAAAAGTATCTCACCAAGAGGATCAAGGGTCTCAAACAGATGCCATATGCTGCTCGGTTAAAAAAACTCCAGCTCTACTCAGTTGCATACCGCCTACTTCCAGGCGATCTATGCCTGACATACAAAGCTATGTCAAATCCAGAATTAATGGACATGCTCCACCTCAGTAAATCTAAATCCCTTAGAGCCACACGCTCGAGGGACTTGAACCTCAGCACAGAAATAAATAGAACTTGCTGGAGGGACAGGTTCATAACCCAGAGGAACCCTTCGCTCTGGAATAGAATTCCAGTTCATGTGAGGCAGAGCACCTCACTGAATCTCTTCAGGAAGAATCTCGATAGGTGGATGAGGGGTCGTAGGTTTGTCCCAGGGATTACTCCCGTGTCACTATCTTTAATTCCAAAGACATGCATCTGGAGCATTTCTCCCCGGGCATCCGCTGAAAACAGGCTCTGTGGAACCTAGTCGGACTTTCCCGGTCAACAAATGTTAAATAAAAATAAATAAATAAATAAAAATAGACAGAGGCACAGTAAACTAAACCTTAAAAGAGGCACAGTATACTCAAATCAAGGGGTGGCGTAAGCCATACAGAATCGGGCTAGGCTTATAATTGCCCCAGGGCAGATAGCCTAGTATGAACCTATGAACCTATGAACCTATTGTCTTTCCTATAATTAAATGTCACTTGAAGTTAACTCTTGGATTCATTCACATGTTTAATAAAATCTAAGAGTTCTTTTTTGGAACCCCCTTCCCAAATAAAATACAAATCATCAATAAAACATCTGTACATGATGATGTTTTGCAAAAATTGATTCTAAAATAACTTCTTTTTCGCAGTTCATCAGAAATATATTTGCATAGCTGGGGGCCATAGCCACCCCCATAACTACACCATTTTTCTGTCTGCATATTTCATCATTATACTCAAAAAAATTATAAGATAAAATAACATCCAAGATTTCTGTGAACAATTTCACTTGTCTAGTGCTAAATAATCCTGAAGTACGAAGCTCCCTATTCACCATTTCCAACCCTTCTGCATTTGATATGACTGTATATAATGAAGCAATAGCTGCTGTAACCAACCACATGGAATCATCTGTTTTCACATTCTTCACTAAACGTTTAAATTCAAAGGAATCTTTAATATAAGATTTTCTTTGTACGACCAACTTCTGTAAATATTTATTTATGAAGATGTCTCGAGGTTCTGTCTTACTGCCTTGACTGGCTACTATTGGTCTAAAATCAGGGCAATTCAGGTTTTTATGGATTTTAGGAAGTCCAAAAAAACTTCTCAGTTAGGGTTTTTCTGCTCTAAAAACCTCCACTGTTTCTTTGTCAATCAAATTATCTAAAAAACATTCTTCTATACAAGCATCAACTCCATATACTTTTTTAACAGACGCCATGTTGTTATTTGATAAAACTTGTCATCATTAAGCATCAAGGTCATTTTTTCCACATAAAATGTCGTATTAAGCACCACAACTGCATTGCCTTTATCTGCTTTCGTAATATACAGCTTAGTGTCATTTTCAAACTTAAACAATGCACTTTTTTCTTCTTTGTTTAAATTATAAAATACAGGTTCACCTTTGTCATACAATATTTTTTTGACATCATTTTCACGTTACCAAAAAATCTTTCAATTCTGGCCTAAGAATTGATTAAACATGCTAGGTTTTCTAAATAATGTTGTTTCCTGAACCTTACTAGAGTTGTCACAGTCTTTAAATAAACATTTTAAATGTAATTTTCTGACTAACTCTCTAAGTGCATTTAAGGTATTTATCACGTCCCAACATGCCTCCTGAACAAACAGCCGACACTTTTAACTCCTACTTTATTCATATTATAGCTAGCATTACTGCTCCTGAGTAATTGTATTTCATTTCCTACACCATCCTTTCCTCCCCTCTTGCAATACAATCTCCCTAATATGTTACCTACACTGACTGCTCTCCAAGGTTTAACACCCCTATTCAAACTTCACACAACAACCCCTCCAACTAGAATTTAATCTCTCCCCCGTCTCTAGTTCCTACATTGGAAAACTCCTCCTGAATTTAAAGGCTTGCTCTAATTCAGCTGATAGAATCCCTGCCAAATTTCTTAAGATCACTGCTGATGCAGTAGCCTGTCCCATTAGCATCCTTATTAACAGATCCATCCAAGAATCCTACACCTCTTACTTCTGGAAAAAAGCAATCATCTTGCCTCTTCATAAAGGTGGCCCATCTACCAATATCTCTAATTTCTGACTCATTGCTACACTTTCCCCATCTCTAAAATCCTAGAAAAATGTATACAAAAACAATTCATTCACTACCTTCTAAACAACAAAATCCTCTCCCCAATGCAACATGGGTTCTGCCCAAGTCATTGTACATCCACTGCTCTGATATCCTTCTTAGATATGGTCAACAAAGCCTGAGACTCAGGTCACATGGTATCAGCCCTTTTTTTAGAACTGTCAAAAGCATTCAATACCATCTCTCACTCCATCCTCCTTTCCCATCTCTCCAGTATAGGGTTATCTATCCAGTCACTTAATTGGTTCAAAAGCTAGTTTTCTAACAGAGAATGTGGTGTTAAATGGCAGAACTCTATTTCCTCTTACCTTCACAACCCAGCAGGTGTACCACAAGGCTCAACTTTAGGTCCTCTTCTGCTTAACATTTTTATAAACAACCTGTACCAGGCTGTCCCACATGGCTTCCTACTCCAATATGCAGTCGACTCTACTATGGTCTGCACTGCTCCGAACACAGATATATTACAACAAACTACCCAAGCTGCATTTTCTACACTGGAAACTTGGCTTCACAAAAGTTACCTTTCTTTAAATGCCAAAAAAACTAAACCTATGATCTTTACTCCCAAAAGAAATACATCTATCAACAAAGCTGACTTCAGTATATTCTTTCTTAACTCTACCAAAATTGAGCTAGTAACCCATACTAAATTGTTATGGATTATAATTGGTGAAAACCTTAAATCTGATCTGCACGTCCAAAATAATATTAATAAGACACACAAAAAACTTGGATTACTCTACAGACACAATAAGTTCCTGACCTTACCAACTAAACAAGTGTTAGCACTATCTTACCTGTTACCCTCTTTAACCTATGGTGCACCTTTACTAACCAACCTGCAGTCTTCCTGAAAACAAAACTAGAAACTTGCTATAACAAGACTGCTAAATTTTCTGCAAATAGTCACCATTCTACCAGTCACTGTATTGCCCTAAGGAAACTACAATGCATAGAATTGTCCCACTACCTATTACTCCTGCAGCTCACAACTATACATAAATTTATTCATAACCCACAGGACTGCCATGCCCTCAGCCCCTTACTTGCCCTTTACAATCCCACAAGGCCAGTGTAATCTGAACACCAATATCTGCTTCAAATTCACAAACCCAAATTACCTGCAGGCGAGTTATTATACTCTTGGAAGGTCACCAGAATATGGAATAACCTACCCACATTTATCCACATTGAACAAAGCCCCACTAACTTCATCACTGCACTGCACAACCATCTCCTCTCCAATTGGACATGTAACTGTCCAATCCACTCCTCTGTCATTACTTAACTCCACCAACCAAACCTAAATCTGTGCTTATTCTAGTTCCTGCTCCAGCTATTGTTTTCTTGATAATCCATAACACCTTTAATACTCAATTCTTTCTCCTTTCTCCAAATTCTCTAATGTTATTTTCCCCCTCGTCTCTCCCCCTTCCATTTCCTTCTACTTGCATCTTCTTCTCTCTCTCTCATATCTCTTTATTCTGTGAAACACTCAAATATACTTGCATTCCTTTGTGCTCATAACTGTATAACATCAAATCCTTCTAAATAAGCTGGCTTCCTATAATTCCTGCCCTGAAGCACTAAGCTGGTTCCATAGCTACCTCTCTAATCGAAAACAGGCCTCCTTATTGGAAAATAAACTCTCCCCACAGCTTCCCATCTCTGTAGGAGTCCCACAAGGATCGATCCTTAGACCACTACTTTTCACTATTTTTACTAATGACCTAAGCTCTGTTGCTAACTCTGCCAAAATCATACAATACGGAGATGATGCATCCCTCATCTGCTCTGCTCATATTATCAATGAACTTCAAATAAAAACTCAAGACTGCCCTCAATAATAAGTCCATCAACTTATACTAAATGCCAATAAAACTAAGCTTATGGTCTTTTCAAATACCTCCATACTAAATAATCAACCACCTCTCTCTATCTTTTCTTCCAATGGCACAAAAATAGAAGCTGTCAAACAAACAAAACTTCTCGAGTCACTATTGACAATGCATTGAGATTTGACAAACATATAGCACTACCAATTAAAAAAGTCCATGTAAAACTTAATACTCTGTATAGGGCCAGACCCTATCTTACCAACCATGCCAGACTTGTAACAGCAAGAACCCACCTCTTATCTTCACTACTTTACTGTTCTCAAATATTCAGCAACCTTCACAAAACAGAAATGAATAACATTGAATGTTGCTATAAAAAGGTGGCCAAATTTGTCTCCATCTAGCCTCATAAATCACATAATTGTATTGCCCTTCACCACCTGAACTGGTTAGACCTCCCAAACTTACTTACACTAAATCAACTATTAATCGTCCATACAGCCATGTATAAACCTGGTAACTGCCCGGCTCTATCTGACTTTGTTCAACCCTATACTAACCTTAAGTCTCTTGGGTCAGCTGACAAAGTGTTACTTAAAGTTATCAAAACTCGTTACTCACATGGAGACTCCTTATACTGTCATAAAATAATACTGGAATTCTCTTCCTCAACATATTCTATCCAACACTAATACTTTTAACTTCAAACAGGCCCTAAAACAATACTTCTCAAACCATTGGATATTCTCCTGTTCTCCCCCAGACTAACCTGTTCTTAGCCTTCTTGGGCAGCCACGATGGTGCAGCGGTTAGCATTGCCGCCTCACAGTAAGAGGTTCTCCGGTTCGATTCTAGGCTGGGGTGCCTTCTGTGTGGAGTCTGCATGTCCTCCCTGTGGTCTTGTGGGTTTCCTCCAGATGCTCCCAGTTTCCTCCCACATCCCAAAGACATGCTGTAGGTGGATTGGACACTCTAAATTGGCCCTAGGTGTGAGTGTGTGCCTTCTGTGGAAGGTTGGAAGCTGGGCTGGCAACTCAACACTGTAAAACTCCACTGCCGATCATGAGCGGACAGGTGATTCGCTGTGGCAACCCCTAACTGGGAAAAGCCAAAAAAAAAAAGAAAAATTCTTGCCCTCACACAGCTTCATGTCCTCCTTGCCTTGGCAATGACACTTCCACCTTTCATTCGATTTTGCTTTTTTCTTAGTATTTTATATGGATATCTATTTATATATATATATATATATATATATATATATATATATATATATATATATATATATATATATATATATAAATGACATTTCTTGTTTAATACTGTTTTGATCTGAATTCTCTCATAGTGATGTTTTGGTTATTAACACTGATTGTTAATTATGTATCTTATGTAACCACATGGTTCTCCCTCACACATTGTATTTAATGGTTTAATGTTTAATTATATCACTTCTCTGGAGCTTTTCTCCACAGGTCTCTGCTGAAAACAGGCTAACTGCCCAGTCAGACATTACCCGGTAATCAAATGTAAATAAATAAATAAGTAAATAAACATCGAACGATCTTGGTCTGCCTAGTTTTTTGTCTTGTTGTGATCTTCTGTACTATGCTTATTATTTTTTTTTTTTAATTTTCCTTTCAGCATTACGTTTTATGTAGTTTATCTACCTCATACGAATTACTGATGATTTCTTTATGTAACTCTCTGGAGTTTTTGAAACTGTTTGAAACTTATTTGAAACCTTGTGTAAGTGTTATTGTAACCTTGAAGCTTTTTTCCCCGGGCCTCCACTGAAAATGGGCTGATTTTGGCCCAGCGGACTTTCCCGGTAAACAAATGGCAATAAATAAATAAATGAATGAATAAATATAGTCTGCTAATGACCACTAGGGCCCTTATAAGCTTAACCATGCAACCCAAATGTCACCAACAAATTTGATTTATATAGGGAGTGATTTACTGACTGCCTCTGTCCAACAAAAACATAGATGCCTGACCAGCGGTGAATTTTCAATTACCCATCCATAGGTCTAAGTTGCACTTTAATAAGATTAGGGAGGAACTGTGCTTCGCATGGCTAGGGAGCCTGTTCTAGAAAATGGGAATTCTATGAAAAGCGTAGCTGTCTCTCCAACACGTACTATTTATGTCGCAAGCAAAATTTAGGTCTTTTGATCTAGTAGTTCTGATGATGTTCATTTCGTAGATGCGCAAAAGATTCTTCAGAGATGGGTCCAGGGATGCCTTGTATGCCACGCATAGATTACCTCTTAGTAGTCTGTAGGAAATGAAATGTAGAGACTGGGCTTTGAGACAATAGGTGTAGGACATTTTCTTTACTCCCTCTATTCTTTTTGTAAGGAGCCTTTGTGGGTGTTCCAGTTGCTGCATATCTGGTGAACTATACACCAGAGGGGGCATTCTGCCCTATGAAGGTTCTGATGAGGGCTGAGTACAGTCCAGATCTCTCAGTAGTGAATCAACTTTTAGGGGTGTTTTATTAATGATGTACTTACCCCGGGGTGGCCAAAAGGTACTATAATGCATTTTGTGGCATTGTGTTTTAAGCCATGGCTTTGGCACTAAGCATGTTCTCATCTTAGGAGGGGGGAGGGTTCAATGACTACTCCCAATTTGGAGTCATCTGCAAACTTTGTCACCCAGAGGCCTTTGACATTGGGTTTGACCTCCAAGAAGTAGATGCCAAAGAGGAGTAGGTCCATTGCAGAGTCCAGAGGGACTCCACTGGTGACTGGTCTCTTTTTTTTGGTGGGTTCACTTATCATAACCTCTTGGGTTATCCATGAGCCAGCTAGCTATCCAACATGTTATAAAGGGGTTTATATTTAGTTCCACAAGTTTATTAACAATGCCCAAATGGGGTAATGTACCAAATACTTTAGCTAGATCAAGGTAGGCAGTAAGTATCACTTTGACCTCATCCATTGCCTTAGTGACCTTTTCAAAGACATCCACCAGGTTCAGTAAGCATGAACTTTCTTTGACAAAGATAAACTGGGATGGATCCAGTGTCTGGAAGTCTCCTATGTCCTTGGTGATAATTTCCATGATAATTCTTTCCATGGTTTTCCAAATAAGACTAGTCAGACTAATGGGCCTGTAGTTTCCAGGATCTGTTGCAGATCCTCTTTTATGGAGGAGGATAACCATTGCAGTCCTCTATTCTTGTGGCACAAAGCCTGCTTTAAGACTGTAGTTAAATAGTGACTCTAGTGGTCCTGATAAATCATATTTTATACTGTTTATGAGGCATCCCAGAGTGTTCTTGGTTTTACTGAGTGCAGCCAATGCATGTTCCCTAGTTACAGTAGGAGGAGTTATGTCTGAGGGTATTTCTTGCGGGATGGTTGAGGTTGATGGGGGTTAAAGCTGGAATGGAATTTGACCACTAACAGGTTCACTATATTGCCAAGCTTGGTGAATGTGGCACCATTACACACAAGTTCAACACCTTGCTGTGGGCTGTCCTTGTGGCTTCTGACATAGATGAAGAAGAAGACCTTATGGTTATCTTTCACCAGGAGACCTCCCTTAATCTCAAAGTTGACTTTGTTTGATCTAATTAGCCCTCTTAGTTACCTATTTAGTTTGATGAGAGACTATTTAGCTGTATGGGAATTACGCTTCCTAATTTTTTCCATATTTTTTTTCCTTTTGTTGTATATCCTGTTTAATTTGGGATGCCACCAGGGCAGTTTGTTTCTGAGGCAAGTTCTGGGTTTACTTCTGGTAGGTCCCAGTCATATATAACAGGCTGCTTATCTGATAGCCTCAGTGATCACTCCCCAACATTCCTACTCAAAAAAATACCTATACCAAGCTAAACCTGTCATCTACCATCAAATACGTAAAAAACTAAATTTCAACCCACTCACATTCATCTCATCCCTCAAAGAATGTAACTGGCATCCTCTAAAGTACCTCAGTCTAGATGACGCAGTCGAATTTTTTAATACTACCTTCCTGAACATCCTTAATTACCATGCCCCCATAAGATTTTCCTGAACCAAAGCACAACCCTCCCCATGGCTACAGAAAACCACTAAGTCAGAAATGAAAAACAGGGATAAAGCCTGGGAGCACTGGCGCAAAACCAAAAACCCCTCAACTAGACAGAAATTCCTAGAACTACGCAACAGAGTCAAAAAGCTAATAAAACAGGACAAATTCCAATACTACCAGTCTGCCCTAGACTCCTCACAACACAACCCCAAACAATTCTGGTCCTCCATAAACTCCATCCTCCCCCCAGGAAAAGTCAGTACCCCTCCTCCTAACATGCCTCACTCCTCAGAAATTATTGCTATCTCATTCAACACACACTTCACCCAAACCATACTCTCATTAGCTAAACAACACAATCCCCCTCCCCTCCAACCCACACCTTCAACTAGTAATCTCCTCACTGTCTTCTCTTTTTCTTCTGTGCTTACCCCCAACATAAAAAAACTCTTAACTAAACTTAAACCCACCAAATTAGCAGTAGACAACCTCCCAAGTGAATACCTACAAATCGCAGCTGATGCTCTGGCCTACCCAGTATCCATCTTGATTAACCGATCTCTGTCAGAAAGTTACATTCCCACACTGTGGAAAGTATCACATATAATTCCCCTCCACAAAGGCGCACCCTCCACAGAACTAAACAGTTACCACCCCATAGCTATTCTCTCTCCACTCTCCAAAATACTAGAGAGATGCATACACTCTCAGGTCTCAGACTACCTCCTTACTAACAACCTCCTTTCCAGTACTTAGCATGGTTTCCGACCAAACCATAGCACCACCACTGCCTTACCCTCCTTTACTAACATTATCCTTCAGCATAAAAACCATGGCTATCTCTCCTCTGCTACTTTCCTAGACCTATCTAAAGCATTTGACATGGTCCCACACAAACAATTTATCTCTGTCCTCAATAACCTATCCTTCTCACAATCAGTAACCAACTGGTTTCAGAGTTACCTGTCTGACCGCCAACAATCCGTTGTATGGCAGAATGACATATCTCCCCAACTACCTGTCTCCATAGGGGTTCCCCAAGGATCCATCCTTGGACCCCTACTCTTCTCTGTTTACACCAATAATCTAGCCTCTGCCACCAAACATGGCACACTCATACAATACGCAGATGACTCAACCATCATCTGCTCAGCCCAGTCCCTACCAACACTGCAAAAAGTCACACAGGAAGCGTTTTCCTCTGTTGAAACTTGGTTATCCGATGCCCAATTAATACTCAACCCAAACAAAACTAAACTACTCATCTTCCAACCTACCAAACATACTCAAAACAACTCTCACTTTAACATCACAGCAAAAGACAACACCACTATATACCCAACTGAACACACCAAATTGCTAGGAGTGGAAATAGACAATAAACTAAAATCTGACATTCACATATCCATGACCATAAAAAAAGTCCACAAAAAACTAGGAGCGTTATACAGAAATAAGCAATTTCTCACCAAAGCAGCAAAGATTTCAATAGCAAATTCCCACCTTATCTCCACCCTACTTTATGCCTCTCCAATATATACCAACCTAAGGCAATGCGATCTAAACAAGCTAGAGACCTGCTACAACAAAATCACCAAATTCGCCACAGGGGAATCCTACCGTAGTCACCACTGTCTCTCACTTGCTGAACTGGGCTGGCTTGAACTCCCTCATCTCCTTCAGTGGTATCAACTCTCACTCGCCCACAAACTAGTAAACCATCCACTAAATGTCCCATCCTTCCAGAATCTACTCCAACCCTATCACACCACCAGACCACTAAGATCCAGCAACAAAAATCACTTGCAGATCTCTAAAGCCAATAACTCTGCTGGTGAAGCACTATTCTCTTGCACCATAGCCAAATTATGGAACTCCCTTCCACCCACAATTACCTCCATACCATCATGCACCCACTTCAAAACTTTACTAAAAGCGCACCAAAATACATGCTGGCTATGCCCTTGCAACTCCCACTCTAATATCATCCACCCCATCCAACTACTACCTTTCTTTCCACTCCACTAACTACCTTGATGATAGCAAGCTCAGATGCTCATAAGCCTAGTACTTATACAGCAGGAACTTCTCATTGTTACATTTGTTAATGTCTGTTATGTACTTCACAGATAAAGATTCTAGTTGTCTACTGATGTACTATGTTCTTCATCTGTAAATATGTTGTAAGTAACTGCTATGTTAAATTGTTAATCACTATGTAATCCAATGTAACTACTGTCTGTTTATTTTAACTGTGGAGCTTTTCTCCCCGGGCCTCCGCTGAAAATGGACCTACGTCCAGTCGGACACTCCCGGTCAACAAATTTAAATAAATAAATTAAATAAATAAATAAGGTACAGCAGCCTCTATGCAGCCTTCGACATGGTTTTACTGAGTATCTGAGAGGCTGCTGTGCTCTCAGGTTTTGGAGAGGCACTGAATTCTGACAAATCATCACATAAAGAAAGGTAGTTTGCCTTTGAATAGTTTCTAACTGTTACTGGTTTTACTGGGGTTACAGTGTTGATTTTGAGGTAGACAGCTTTATAGTCAGACATTACCAGGGAGGACAAGACATTGTGGGGGGGGGGACTACCTGTCAACCTCTTAGAGCAAGAAATCTGGACAAAGCCATAAATAAAAGTGGGACAAAGACCCCAAAATAGGGACAATTTTTAAATATTGTTCTTACAAATTTAGAAGGTTGCTAGAATAACAAGTTTTGCATTAGTTTGAATTTTCTGAAGGGTATGAAGCCTGAAACTCAAATGTCTGTCATTATTTGCTATCTTCATTCTTTAATGATTTGCCATTAATTTGTTGGAAAACCACAATTTTATGAAAAATGGACCAAAAATGTGAGGCAAAAATCTGGACATTCTGCAAAAATCTGTACAGTTGAGAAGTATGGCTGCAGTTTTCTCCCATATTTGTGAGTACGAGGTCCAGTATGTTGGAGCCTCAAGTGGGCGTATTCACTATTTAGTCAATGGTGTTTGTATTTACAAAGTCTAGTAATCTCAGTGGCCTGCAGATTTCAGGCTGTGTAGGATTCCCAGTCTATACAGGGGTAATTAAAGTCTCCCATGAATAGGGAGTTAGGTTGGAGGTAAGTGTCTCCAGTAGGTCCAAGTATGCATTGTGAGCTTGTTGGGAAATGGAAGGTGACCTATAGCTGGCTAGTGTATATAGTACAAGATTTTGTCTATGGTGATCTCCATGTAGAGGAACCCCAGCATGTCATCCTGAATGACCAACAAAGAGGTGTACTTGTTACTGATGTATATTGAGGCACCTCCACCTTTAACCCTTGTCTGCACAAATACTAGTCTAAAAGTGTGGAAGACACTGCATCTTTGTACTCATGTGTTACACTCTACCACTTTAAACCATGTCTCTGTAACTGTATGGATATATATGTTCTCAAGTGTGAGGAGGGCTTGGAGGGAGTGTAGTTTTTTATTTAGGTTTATGGCATTAAGCAGTAACACCTTGATATTCTGTTAAGTTGATTTTTCTATGTTCATAGGTTTGTCAATTTGGCATTGCCTAAAAAGGCACTATGGGAGTAGATAAATGTGTAGCCAGTATTTGAAATCCTAGAGGGGACAGGTGCAGACCATCCTTGGGAAAGTACCATGGTCTGTTAGTCATGTTCTCCAAAGCTGACAAATATTGGTTCCCCTTAGAATGACACCAGGAAATACAGCCAGTTATTGAAATCAATCATTTTTTACTCATATTGTGGCATCATCCTCTGTGATACATTGTATCATTGTATCATTATATCATCCTCAGTGATGGTAATATGCTGCTGAATGCATTGTGACATCATCTTCAGTGATACATTGTATCATTGTATCAGTGTATCATCCTCAGTGATGGTAATATGCTGCTCAGTGCTAGGCTCATACCAGCCTGAGACACATAGTCTGAGGGCTACATAATGTCTTCATATAGTCTGAGAGATACATCTCAGGTCATTTACACATACATGGACTATAATGGAATCATACTGGTACCTGCAGGGTAATGACATGAGTGCATTCATGATTTGGCAGATCCTGCCTCCAGATAACCAACTAACTAACCATTCTCTTCTCCTTGTTCAGTCTGGTTAGAGGGACATCAGTATGTCCTACAGTGGAGTCCCCTATGACAAGAGTCCTGAGAAGTGTGTTTGCTTGTCTTAGAAGATTAATATTTTTCACTGCATTGAGTGTGACTGTGTCTGAGGTGTTAGGTGTTCTTTTTTCGGAGTGCATTTTAGCTTGGTGGGCTATAGCTTTAACAATGGACAGTCTTTGTGATATTTTTTATTTAGGAAGATTGTTTTTAAGTGCCACAGCAGGCAACAGTCTATGTGTGTGTTGTCTGCTATGTGAGGTGGGTGTTGTGTGTGTGGTTTTGACAACCTCATGTATGTTCCTAATGTGAGAGTTTTACCTCTAATAGGTTCATAGGTTTATACTAGGCTATCTGCCCTAAGGCATTTATAAGCCTAGTCCAAAGTTTTGTGGCTTACGCCACCCCTTATATGAAAAAATACTTTGCCCATTAGTTTGTTGTGCCTCTGTCCAGCAGTGACACAGAGATGATTCCCGGGGTAAACCTACGATCTCCTATCCACAGGTCAATATTTCTCTTGAACAGAGCCAGCGAGGTGCTCTGCCTCACATGGACCGGGATTTTATTCCACAGCATAGGGAGTCTCTGAGTGATAAATCTATCCCTCCAGCACGTCCTATTTATATCCGTAAGGTTTAAGTCGCTTGCTCTAGTGGTTTTGGTGGATTTGGATTTTTTGAGGTGGAGCATGTCCATTAATTCCAGGTTAGACATGGCCTTGTATGTCAGGCACATGTCACCTCTGAGCAAACGGTATGCGACTGAATAGAGCTGGAGTTTCTTCAATCTGGCAGCATATGACAGATTTTGGAGTCCCTTTATCCTTTTGGTGAGGAACTTTTGGGGTCTCTCCAATTGCTGCAGATGTTGGGTGAGATACATCCCGAATGGGGCATTGTACTCGATCATTGGTCTGATAAGTGAAGAGTACAGGGGAACAATGACCTCACTAGATCTGGATGTGAATCCCTTCATGATCAGGTGGGCAATGTAGAAGGTCTTTCTAACCACTTTAGCAACGTGAGTGTCAAAAGAAAGGCCACTGTCAACCCGGGTCCCCAGGTCCCTGATAACCTCTTCTGTGCTTAGTGGATTGCCACCTATATGGTAGCTTGGGGTTACCTTGTTTTTCCGAAGGGTATGACTATACATTTTTTGGCGTTTAACTTCAGGCCCTGGCTCTGGCACCAGCTATCTGTTTCCATGAGTCCCTTCTGAAGGATATCTGTGTCCGATGCACTTTCCACTATGGCGCCCAGTTTGCAGTCGTCTGCAAACTTTGTCAGCCAAAGTCCTCCCATGTTGGCCTGTACTTCTGAGAAGTAGATGCCAACAATAGGGGCCAAGGACCGAGCCCTGTGGGACACCACTTGTGACTGGCTTGGAGTCTGACATAGCGCCAGCAACTCTAACCCTGTGGGTTCTGTCCTTAAGCCAGTTTGCAACCTATCTTGTGACATATGGGTTTACATTTAAGCTGGTAAGTTTTTCTACAATACCCGAGTGGGGTATTGTGTCGAAAGCCTTTGCAAGGTCAAGGTTGGCTGTATGGACTGCCTTTCCATCATCAATGGCCTTGGTGACTGTTTCAAGAAGTCGACCAAGTTCAACAGGCATGATCTGCCCTTGACGGCCAAACTGGGTCGGGTCCAATGTCTGCAAGTCCCCTATATCTTTGTTTATGAGCTCCATTATGATCCTCTCCATAGCTTTGCAGACTAGACTTGTTAAGCTTATGGGGTGGTAATTACCAGGGTCTGTAGAGGCACGCCTTTGTGGAGTGGGACCACAGTTGCCGTACGCCACTCCTTGGGCACGTATCCTGTGGTAATGCTGAGATTAAACAGCTGCCTTATGTGCGGGTTTAATTCCTCATTTAGCTCGTATAGCACACAGCCGGGGACACCATCCGTCCCATTGATGCTGTGTTTTAGCTTTAGAGAGAGCAGCTTTCACCTGCACATTTGAGATGTCTGGGAGGCTACACTCCGCTGGGATAGTTATCTCTCCTTTAGGGGGGAAGAGGTGAAGTTTGCACTGAACCTGTCTGCCAGTATGTTGGCAATGTCTGTGGGTTCAGTGATTTTTGTATCATTTTGGACTAAGTCTGAGCATATCTGGGAGTTTCCACCCAGGTTCCTAACATATCTGAAAAAGGCCTTATGATTGTCCTTTGAATCCATGGCAATTTTTCTCTCAAAATTGGCCTTAGTTGATTTTATGAGTGCTCGTATTTTTTTACTAATAATGATCAGGGGTGACTTCCCTTTTATGGATTTTGTTCTATCATGTAATAGCTTTCTCCTCTTATTGTAAAGTTTGTCAATGGCTGGGGTCCACCAGACTGGACGTTTGCCCTTTGCAGAAAGAGTCTTGGTTTTATTTGGGATTGCCAGATCCATGCAGTCCTGGAGGTGGTCATAGAAGGCATTTGTAAGGGCTTCGGTTGTGGTTTCCACTGGCTCAGGGGCCTTGAAGGATACCACACCAGTCTTGAGTAGTGTGAAGTTTGCTTTAGAGAAGTTCTTCACTGTGGTCTTTTTGTTTGGGGTGGGCGGGATGTGGATTTCCAGTGAGATTAGTTTATGATCAGATCTCACCAATGAGGATATACTTGTGGAGCATTTTGTCCCCATGTTTGTGATAATGAGATCTAGTATATTTTCTCCTCTCAGGAACAGTGACTAGCTGTTCCATGGCATTTGAATTTATGAACTCCAGGAACCGTTGGGCTAGAAAGTTAGGGCTTGAGTAATGTTCCCAGTCTATATTCAGGTAGTTGAAGTCACCCAATATGATGGTGTTTGGAGATACATTTATACCCTCCAGTGTCTTCAGGAAGGCTGTGTGGGGTTCCTGAGTTTGAGAGGGTGGCCTGTAGCATGCTACAATTTGTAGAGCAGTTTTGCCTATGGTTAGTTGCACCTGGATGGTTTCCGAAGCTTTGTGAGTTGCCACCAACATGGAGGTGTGGATATCCTTTATGAATATGGATACACCCCCTCCTTTTGTGGTGTGGTCCGGGTTTTGGGGCCGGAACACATGATATGAGGTAAAACCTAATAGTGCCGGGGTGCTCTCAGGAGCCTTGAACCAGGTTTCAGTTACAGCACAGACATCGATGTTCTCCATACTGAGAAGGGCCTAGAGTGCGTGCATTTTGAGATTTAGACTTCTGGCATTGAGCAGCATTACCCTCAGTTTCTTCCCATTTTTGTTTTCTAGGGTGGTAGGTTTAGAATTTGAGCCTTGCCTAAAAAAGGCACTATGAGGGTGGCAAGAGCCTTAGCCAATATCCGGAATCCCAGGGGTGACAGGTGCAAACTGTCCCAGCGTGGCTTGTCAAGCATGTCATCCCAGGCAGATAGACACTGGATCCCCTTTGAATGACACCAGACATTAAGACAATTGTTAAAGCTGATCATCTTGTCTCTATATTGTGGCATCATTCTTGGTGAAGGAAGGATACTGCTCAGGGTCAGGGTCATACCTGCCTGGGCTACATAATCAGTGAGCTCCTCTATGTCGCTTTTCATGTAGTCCAGGGAGGTACGTCTCAGGTCGTTCACACCAGCATGGACAATGACTGTGTCATATTTGTACTTGTCGTGGAGTGACCCGAGTGCTTGTGTTATGTGGCGGATTCTAGCGCCCGATAGGCAAGAATGTGGCTACCCCCACACCTGTAATTACTAGCAAATAACAAAGAGCAGAGTTAAAACTGCCAGTTCAGTTAATATTCCTACAACACAGTTTAAATCAAATTAAATGCTGTATTTTTTTTAAAAAAAGTGCAGATAAAGGTACTTAAATTCTCTTATACGTCCAGTTGAATATAACCAAGTTCTTAGCCGGCCAAAGCTGAGGTTTTTAAGCAGAAAATATTTCACAATGTACCACTTAAATAGGCAAGGACAGGAAATCAAAGAATGTGGCTACCCCACACCTGTAATTACTAGCAAATAACAAAGAGCAGAGTTAAAACTGCCAGTTCAGTTAATATTCCTACAACACAGTTTAAATCAAATTAAATGCTGTATTTTTAAAAAAAAAGTGCAGATAAAGGTACTTAAATTCTCTTATACGTCCAGTTGAATATAACCAAGTTCTTAGCCTGCCAAAGCTGAGGTTTTTAAGCAGAAAATATTTCACAATGTACCACTTAAATAGGCAAGGACAGGAAATCAAAGAATGTGGCTACCCCCACACCTGTAATTACTAGCAAATAACAAAGAGCAGAGTTAAAACTGCCAGTTCAGTTAATATTCCTACAACACAGTTTAAATCAAATTAAATGCTGTATTTTTTTTAAAAAAAGTGCAGATAAAGGTACTTAAATTCTCTTATACGTCCAGTTGAATATAACCAAGTTCTTAGCCGGCCAAAGCTGAGGTTTTTAAGCAGAAAATATTTCACAATGTACCACTTAAATAGGCAAGGACAGGAAATCAAAGAATGTGGCTACCCCCACACCTGTAATTACTAGCAAATAACAAAGAGCAGAGTTAAAACTGCCAGTTCAGTTAATATTCCTACAACACAGTTTAAATCAAATTAAATGCTGTATTTTTTTAAAAAAAGTGCAGATAAAGGTGCTTAAATTCTCTTATATGTCCAGTTGAATATAACCAAGTTCTTAGCCGGCCAAAGCTGAGGTTTTTAAGCAGAAAATATTTCACAATGTACCACTTAAATAGGCAAGGACAGGAAATCAAAGAATGTGGCTACCCCCACACCTGTAATTACTAGCAAATAAAGAGCAGAGTTAAAACTGCCAGTTCAGTTAATATTTCTACAACACAGTTTAAATCAAATTAAATGCTGTATTTAAAAAAAAAAAGTGCAGATAAAGGTACTTAAATTCTCTTATATGTCCAGTTGAATATAACCAAGTTCTTAGCCGGCCAAAGCTGAGGTTTTTAAGCAGAAAATATTTCACAATGTACCACTTAAATATGCAAGGACAGGAAATCAAAGAATGTGGCTACCCCACACCTGTAATTACTAGCAAATAACAAAGAGCAGAGTTAAAACTGCCAGTTCAGTTAATATTCCTACAACACAGTTTAAATCAAATTAAATGCTGTATTTTTTTTTAAAAAAAGTGCAGATAAAGGTACTTAAATTCTCTTATACGTCCAGTTGAATATAACCAAGTTCAGTGTTCTACATAAACACCATTGTTTGCACTTGTCCTGAAAAAACAGTTGCAGTTTCCATTCATAAGGTATTTATAAAAGATCATTGCATTGTAAACTACTCGCTAGAATACTGAATAATGAAAACTGGAAGGAGTGAAATATTGAAAATTGTCAATGTTGTGAGTAAATGTTCATTAACCTAACTGCAGGAAATGTAGGACCATATTTTTGCCAAAACAGCTGTGACACAAATTTTCAAAATGTTCATCCCAGTATTTCACATGCTATAGTGTGGCAGTGTCATCCATGGATGCTGTCTCAAACGTGTGATCGTGCTTAGGTACAGCACTAGGGCTCCCAGAAGTGACAGGCCAATAATGTGAGTTGTAACAGTTAGAAAATTAGAAATAATCTGCTCAACTACACAGAAGAGCCAAAGGCTCGCCATCTGCTGATAACTGCTGGCACCTTAATCACTCAAAAATCCTTAGAAATTAATAAAATGGTGGCCAAGATGGTGAGCAGTTAACAGCAATGACCTTTTGCTGTGCTTTTTTCCAACAATTTAACAAGATTCCTTTATCAAAAATAAACAAATGCTCCTTTTTGATAAATATAAAAGTAAATACTTATTTAATAACTAAAACCAAGAAAAATGTTTTTTATTATTATTTTACACCATTTTTCCTGTTAAAGAATTATTAATAATTTTATCTTAAATAAAATGATCTACTCTAAAACTAGCTCACAGGATACTACAGTGAAAAAAGATTTACAGTTTATTCTCAGCAGCATTCAAAAACTTTCTTTGAAAATTGATAAACTAGAAATTAAAATGGACAATATTAAAAAAGAATGCAAAAGACAAATAGTTCTAATAAATGATCTTCTCAAACAGCAGTTTCTATAGATCTCAGGTATACAAGCGGTAGTTATGTGACTTAGATGCAAGAATGGCTGAGAGTGAAAATCATATAGAATTTGTTCTTAAACAAAATCCTTTACTTTTAGAAAAAAACAGAGGACTTGGAAAATAGATCCAGAAGGAATAATAGTAGGATTTATGGCATTCCAGAAAGAGAAGAAGGTGATAACATAGTTCAGTTTTTAAACAATTGGTTGCCATAGACTTTGAACTTACATAAAGCCATCTCTTTTGGTACTGAGAGTGCTCACAGATCACCTTCTAACTTTTCCTTAAAGAAAAATTCTCCATCGCCAAGGTCAGTAGGTATAAGATTTCTCTCCAATCAAGATAAAGACTTAGTACTGAAAACTGCTTGAGCAAACTATCCTACCAAAATAAAAGAAAATAATATAAAATTCGATAATGGCTATTTTTCATATTTTATGACAAAAAGAAAATCTTGTATGCCTTTCATAAAAAGATTAAAGAAACCTAACATCAAAGCACAGCTTATTTTCCCTGTTAAAATAAAGGTTGTTGTTTTTTTTCTGATGGCCCTAAAACTATTACCGCCTTACAAGATGCCATAGAATGCACACAGAAAAATAAACTCATTGATAAAAATAGGGGAAATTGACTAGAGTTTGTCTTCCTTGAAGAGAAATGCCAGAAGAAATGAATGATCACTGAAAGAAAAAAAATAGTAAAAAAATGAGAGACAATTGAATATATTTAATGTTGCTGTGTCTTTCGGCTTGTTAGGGGTCGCCACAGCGGAACTCCGGTCCACTAATGTTTGGTAGTGGATTTTTACATGCCAAGTTACCAGCCCTGATGCACAACTTTCAACGAAGACACGCCCATTCACGCATGCCTCCACACAGAAGACGTTCTAGCTGAGAGTCGAACGCGACAACGTCTTGCTGTGAGGCGAAAATGCTACCGCAGGTAATTGAATATACTTAATATTTAAAAATTATTTGTTCTTAACTTTTTCACATATACGCATAAAACTTTGCATCTTTTCATGAGTATTACATACTACAATGTAAATCACTTTATTTATTATTTTTATTTTGATTTAACTTGGGATTGGTAAGTGTGATAATAAGAGGTTGGTGAATCTAGTCCTATATAATGTCTTATTTTTTATATTTTCATTTCTTTCTAATATACTTATTTTTTAAGTTTCATTTTTTTTCCCTTTATATTTTATTATATTAAACTTCTAATAGTATGTGGATTCAAATTTTAGATGTGTGGGAAAATAATACGAAGGTCACTGGTTACGCTATTAAAACATGTTTAGTTGTAATGTAATAGTGACAGTTATAATGTCTGAGATGCTGGGTTCAATGTTTGGATGTTTAGGTGGTTTATCTTGACTGTCCTTTCTTTAATATATTTGTTTTGGTAAGGTTAGTTGGATAGTAGCATGCAATACTATTGTATTTTGTTATAAAGTGTACAGTGGACCTGCAAAGAGGTTTCTTTGTTTTGAAATGTTTGGACATTATTTCTCTTTGGTTTTGGCTCACTTGCTGAAGTCGTAAGCATTTTTATAGCCTTGGTTTGCTGCACTATTAAATAAAATTCATCTGATGAAGTCTAGCATTAGATGAAAGCGCTCAACCGATGGAATTTTATTAATAAATTGTTTCAAAGAAGGTGGTCGTACATTTGTGTGCTGGTGGTATTACCTGCTTACTGCAGTTTGGAATCGATTGGTGTTATTATCTGTTTGCTGCAGTTTGGAACCAAATTTTATTTATTATTATTTAGTTGACTGTTCCAGTATATTTTTTTATCAGTCGTTTGCTGCACTATTGTTTTCCCACTTGTTTCAGTTGAGTGCTCTCCTTCAAAAAGTGTTATGGTTGTGAGCATTTAACTCATAAAAAGATAGATGTTTTTCTCTTCATTATGCCATCTGTGTAAGTTACATTTAACTTTTAACTTTAACCTTAAGTTCTGGCTATGGATTGCTAAAACAAACTGAGACAGTAGCTTCTTAACTTTATACTGGTAAAATAATAGAATTAAATATCTGCCTTTATTGTTCCTTTATATCGCATTTGTTTACCAGGAAAATCCAACTTGGAACAAAGCCAATTTTCAGTGGAGGCCCTGGTAGAAACATTCCAGACACATGCCTTTGTAATATGGGAGGAAACCAGAGCACCTGGAGAAAACCCACATGAACACAAGGAGGACATGTAGACTCCACACAGAAAGCAACCCAGCTGAGAATCACACAAGAGAACCTCTTGCTGTTAGGCAACAATGCTACCACTGCACAATATATATATTGTAGGCAACATTTTGATAAAGTAGATTTAAATATGGCTTGATAGATGTAAATTTCAACTTAAACACTATAATTCACCTTTCAGATGTTTGTTTTTAGCTTGCTAGATACTTCTTGCTTAAGTATGACTATATATTGAATTAAATGAGATTTAGATATGCACAGGGATTCAATAAAGATGGCACAATAATTTTTACCATGTGCATGTCGCATCACAATGTGCACACTGAGCGGCCTGTACTCAAGTGCAAATACAGAAACTTTCATGGCATGCAAATTACAACATAAGTAGCTGAATTTTATGCTAATGAAGCAAATCAACATGGTGGAGCAATTCAATAACCTGTAAAGCAACCATGTAGACTTCATGTTCATGTTGGCCATGTATTCCAAAACTTTCTGAATACAGCCACAGAAAGGAGTCTACATGGAAACAAAAGCAAGTGAAAGCTCTTACATTTGTACATAGCTGCCCTTAACATGTAACACCACACATATTCTGACCTAATTAAACAGGGTGGATGCTAGAAAACTAGTTTAACAATCATAATAATGCAATTTTAAGTGTCATGACATAAATGCAGCTTCAGTCCCCCACCCCCAAATGAAGAATATACTTGTAAGTAATGCAGACTGCTAAAATGTGTAAACCTCCACAACATCGAAACTCACTTTTTCTACATGACATGACATTGAAAACCAGAGAGCCGAAGTTTCCCACATGGTAAGTAACCGTTTGGCCATCAACTTGAACTTTGCCCCGTACCCTCGTGGTAGTGCGTTCTCAGAGTTGGAATATAAAGTAAGGGGGGGTGTGGGGGACATAGCCCACCTTCCACATCTGTGTGTTTGTTTCAATGGTAGATTTTGACTTCTGGATGGCCAAACGGTTACTTACTGTGTGGGAAACATCAGCTCTCTGGTTTTCAATATTATGCCGTGTCAAAGAAGTGGGTTTCGATGTTGTGGCCGTCCAATGAACTAAAGTTAAACCATATATATATATATATATATATATATATATATATATATATATATTTTTTTTATATATATATATATATATATATATATATATATATATATATATATATATATATATGTACATACACCCATATGAACATGTGATTAAAACTCTTTTCATTCTTATGTTTGTATAAAGCATTTGTCAGCACCTCTCTTAATTTCTGAGAAATGATTTCCAATAAATTCTTTGAACTTCTGATTGGTTTTCTCCACATATTATGCTTGACATGAGCAGCATTTCAGTACAGTGTTTGTGTGGAGGGGATAGCATAAGGCAGGCACTAGGATCTAGGAGAAAAAGCTAAAATAGTGTCTTCTCCTTTAAGGGCAGTCATGTGTTTGCCGTATGTACGCTAATGCGGGTGTAAGCATATTTTTCACTCGCATCACAATTTAAAATAGACGTTTCATTGAGACAGAAGGTAAGTATGTAAAATGAATGTTTGTGTGTGTGTGTGTGTGTGCGTGTGTGTGTGTGTGTGTGTGTGTGTGTGTGTGTGTGTGTGTGTGTGTGTGTATACACTTAATGTATGTTATTTATTCTACAGATTCCGTTCGTTTCTGTATGAGTGAGAAAGTGTGTGTGTGTGTGTGTGTGTGTGTGTGTGTGTGTGTGTGTGTGTGTGTATGTATGTAAGCTGAACTAGCCATTCTGTTTGTATGAGATATAAAGTGTGTGTGTGTGTGTGTGTGTGTGTGTGTGTGTGTGTGTGTGTGTGTGTGTGTGTGTGTGTGTGTGTGTGTGTGTGGAATGTAAAGTAGCTGTTTGTTGTATGAAAGATTGTGTTCGTATGTGTGAGAAGGTAGGTAGGTGTGTCTGTGTGTGTGTGTGTGTGTGTGTGTGTGTGTGTGTGTGTGTGTGTGTGTATGTGTGTTTACTGCATGTGTGTTTAACATACCTTTCATCTGTCCAAATTTAGCCTTATAGTTTTGGTCTGTTTCTCATAATATTTGTGGTTTTCTGGCAAATCACAGAGGCTTGAAGTCACTATGTTCTTCAGAAAGTGCATTCTAGCACAAATCCTGTTATTCCAGCAACTTTCGTAGTTAAAAAGAGCAATATTTAAAATCTATCTCTAATCATACCTCTCAGCTGTCCAGATTTTCACAGAACGTCCACATTTTTGCCCCATATTTTGTTCCATTTCTCCTAAATTTGTTTTTCTTGTAAATTACTGGATAACTACTGAGGACTGAAGTGAGAAAATAATGGCAAGCATTTCAGTTTCAAACTCCATATGCTTCAGAAAATTCATGCCAATGCAAAACCTGCAATTATATCAACTTTCTAAGCCTGTAAGGGCAATATTTAAAAAGTTTCTCTATTTTTGGGCCTTTGTCCCCCATTACTACTGGCTTTGTCCAGATTTCTTGCTTGAAGAGGTTGAGAGACATGATCCATATTTGGAGCTATTGTATCTCCATTATTTCAGGCTTTGTCCAGATTTCTTGCACAAAGCGAGTGAGAGATGTGCGTACTTCTCAACTGTCCAGATTTTTGCAGAACGCCCTGATTTTTGCCTTATATTTTTGGCCTATTCCTCAATATTTGTGTTTTTTTGGCAAATCACTGAGGATTGATATAAATGCCATACATTTCAGTTTGACTTTGTTTTCTTTAGAAAATGCATGCTAAGACAAATGCTGTTATTCTAGCAACTTTCTAAGTCTGTAAGAGCAATATTTAAAATCTGTCCCTATTTTAGGCTTTGTCCAGGTTTCTTATGCTAAGAGGTTGAGAGGTATGAAGGTATGGTGTGTAATGCTCTAGTTAAGTGGGAGGGCAAGTCAATCAATTAACTTGATCAGGCTTGACTCTGTAACTTGGTTACAGGAGAGTGAGCCTGAATTCACCATACCAACTACCAGACTGCTGAAGGAACTGTGAGCGCCAGTGAAGACAAGAGCCTGATTACCAGACTGCCAATGGAATTGTGAGTTTGAGTTTCAGTACATTTTCAGGGCATTATGAGATTCAGTGCATTTTCAAGGGACTGAGTTTTATTTCATTTTCATGGAATTGTGAGTTTCAAGGGAAGATAAATTTACTGTTGCTCATGCTAAGTCTGTTTTCAGTGTGCAACTAACTGTTTTGTTTAAAAAAGTTTTCACCACAAGTGAATTGGCAGATATTTTACCAGGTCTGAATGAACGCATAAAAATTGTTTTTTAGAAAGTAGGAAGATAAATGGTTAAAAAACTTTTTTATTGTTAATTAATTTTGATTGACTGTAATTGAGTAGTAATTGATTTCACATTTTAGGTTTAAATAGAGTGCGGCACTGTGTTTTTATCATTCTGATGAAGTGTTTTACGAAAGCGGAAATTAAAACATTTTATGCTAATTCAGTTTTTGTCTCTTCTGTGGTATACAGCAAATTTTGGTGGTTATCTGCTTTATCAAATGGCAGTCACTGTTTGTGTTGTAGAATTTGAAAGCAGGGTTAGCAGCATAATTGCCTTTGGTGCAGAAGGCTGTGGGTTTTACTCCCACACCATGTAGATGGAATGCTGATATTGCAGTGCCACTTTAACTGCGCAATATTTGATGCATTTTAAGGAGGTATAGGGGTTCTACACTCCTGAGTGTGTCCTCCTTTGTATAAGATGCCTAGTAACTTGTTGTTGGATTGTCAGTCATTCCCTATTGCAATATTACCAGCTTACCATTTTTAATGTAACAGACAATTTATTCTTCAAAGGCAGCAGGCATTGAATTTGTAGATGAAACATTGAAATGTAATGTTGTTTACTAGTAGCAACCTCTTTTCTTAGTTACAGATCTCTTTAAGGTAGAATTATCTGGATGACTTTTACTTCTGAAAAGATTGTGCTTTTTGAGTAATATTGGTGGATTATAATGATAGAAGTTTGAGTGGCATTTTATGGTCAAAATTTTCTGAAATGTGTAGCTTTATCATTATTTCATACATTTTGTTTCATTGCTTTCTAGAAAAATGTTCATAACTACAAATTTAAAACACCATTCTAACAAATTGTGATGTATTATATAAGGAATATAATTTATCATGAGGGCGAATCAAAGAACACATACATGTGTGCATGGCCCTATAATGTATGCAAGGAGCCTATGGTTTGAAAACAGCTCAAAGGTAAACATAATCCTCCACTGTCAGATGCATTTTCTTTTAATGTGGGTTTTTATGTAATTTCAATGAATGTGAGTTACAAGGGCAGAGAAGTTTATTGCTCATGCTGAGTCTGTTTTCATTGTGAGAATGTATTTAGTAAATGGCTATTGGTGCTTGTGCTATTTTATTTCAATATCTGTAATAATTGTAGAAGTAAATAAGAAAATGGGTTCCCTGTGTCTTTATTTAAAATATCTATGATAATTCTTTCCATGCATTTACGTACAAGTCCAGTCAGACTTTTTGTCTGTGGTTATCCAAGTCAGTAGAAGGCCAAACCTTGTGCTAAGGATTAACTACTGCAGTCCTCCATTCACTAAGTATGAAGCCAATTACTAGGCTAATGTTGAACAGTGATTTTAGAGTGCTTGATACCTCATGTTTCATGCTATCTAAGAGGTATCCCAGGATATTATCAGGGCCTATTGAGGTAGTATTCTTTGACTTGGAGAGTGCATTGAAGACTTGTTTGCTAGTGATAGCCAGAGGATTTATGGTCGAGGGTATCTTCTGAAAGGTATTGAGGGGAAGGAGGGGTGAAACTGGAATTAGATGCATCAGCCAGCAGGTTTACTATATCCTCTGATTCCTTTTAAGTGGTTCCATTTACAATTTGTTCAGCACGCTGTCATGTTACCTTTGAGGTTGTGAACAAAGCTGATGAAGACCTTGTCATTATCTTTTATCTTTGAAGATATTTCTGCCTCAAATCTGGCTTTGGTGGGCTTGATAAGATTTCTGAGTTGCTTATTTAGTTTGAGGGGTTTCATACCCTTCTGGGTATTGTAGTTCCTAGTATTGGCCATGGTATTTCTTCCTTGAATTTATTTTCTTTTCAATAATTTTGTTCAGACTATCACTGGATCATAAGACTAGAAAAAGCTCCAAACAAGTGCCTAGAGCATGTGAGAGTAAACAGTCCCACCAGTTCTGGCGCCTAGGGTAATTTTCTTGCTTTAACCAATTTCCTTTCAGCAAAGGCTTGAGATTCACATAACGTAAGCAGGGTAGTAAGGATGTACATTTCAACTGCTTTACTTTTTGCTTGATTGACTCCCCATGGGTACACATCTTCATTAATTGTCAGTGGCAGTATGACTTAGCCCAGCTAAAATGTATTTGCTGTTGGGAATGTAAGATTTACCATTCCAAAAGGCTTAATGTGACTGTAGGCCATAGGAGTGATCATGCATTGCCAGGTGACCCATGCTGGTGAAAGGGAGGTAGTTGTGGCTCATAGCTTGGATGTTACCTAGGGAGAGCACTATATGTTGTACCTACAGACCACAACACTGAGGAGCATGTGATGCCTAGACCCTGACAGTCCTTTAGTCAGCAGCATCACTGGAGGTGTAATGAGCCACTACAGGGGTTAGGGGCTGCAAGGGGAAGAAGAGTAATCTTGGGGGGGGTAAACTGATCTGTCCTAGTGTAAATGGAAAGGTATTTTGTTTTTTGACTTACGGAAGATGTACCTTTGGAATGAAAATGTTCATGCATCATGTAATTACTACCCTGGCATATACTTCCAAGTGATCTGTTCAGAGATCAGCAATATAAAGGGGGTGTGGCTTAGTCAGCAGTGTTAATGTGGGTGCGGCTTGTTGAGGGGGCAGCAGTCTGGGAGTTGTGAGTACAAATTGGAAAATACTGGCTACACCCCTGGACATGAGTTACATCTAGCTAAGTACACAATATTTTTTGTTTCACAATTACCATGTACATTAAGCTTATATCCTTTACCAGTTATAGGATGAATGAATGTCATCTTCACAAATAAATCTACAGTAAATGCACCGACCACATTTAAATGAACTTTTGTTATTTATCTTATTGCAACTATTAACTTACCTTATAACATAATAGATGTTTCAGATTTTGACTTTTTCGATATCCAGCACTCGGTCTAGTTACATTATTTAAACTCAGTTCTGTTACATTGTGTAAAATGTGCCAATATTTACTAACTATGTTCTTAACTTTATCTGTATTTTTGTTGTAAGTCAGCATGTATCTGATATTATCTTGTGCATGCTAAGTGATACATCCCCTTTCTAATTCTGCTGAATATATAGGTTTAGCTGTTGTTTTCCTTTGGCTCTCAACTTCATCACAAATTTTGTTAACTGTTTTCTTATTACATCCTCTTTCAATAAAATCAGAAATCACATTATCCAAGTGTATATTCATATTTTCATCCACAGTATTAAGCTTTGTTACCCTAAGAGGATGATTCTTCACTATGTTGTCAAATATGTACTGTGGGTACATACTACTTCTGATAAATAATCATAAAACTCATTAAAAATGTCCATGTTCCCTCTCCAAATAAAAAAAAATCATCTACGAAGTGTCAATAAAAAACAACATGCTTTAAAAAAACAATTTTCTGTGGACAACACAAATTTACATTCCCAAATATGCATCACAATATTTGCATAGGTATTAGCTACATGTTCCCATTTCTATCCCCCTTTTCTGTCTAAACAGCTGTTTCTGAAATAAAATCTCATTATTACTTAATACAGGTCTATATTACCTTGTCAAAAGGTGTTTTCATCGAACGCCTTTTCATCGATACAAACAGTGAACTCCCAAAACACTGAACGGCCACTTCAGTGAATTTTTTCCAGGAGAAAAAAATCACTTGGCTAACCAAAAACTAAACAAACTGTCAGACCCTACAAAGTGGTGGGCTTCACTCCCCACATCCCCTGATGTGGGGAGCTGTGCCTCTCACACACACCCCTAATTAAATATACCAACACCAAGATCACACTACAGTGGAGAAAAGGGCACATTCCTGACAACGGCCAAGCATTTTCTTCTCCTGAGGAAAAATTCAGTGAAGTGGCTGTTTGGAGTTTTGGGAGTTCGATGTTTATGTGTCGATGAAAAGGCGTTTGATGAAAACACCTTTTGACAAGGTAATATAGACCCCCTTAATACTAACTTCAGTAGACTGCAGAATATAGTAATGCATTGCTGTGTGTATTCAGTAAAGTCTAATAAATACCTTTTCACATATTCAATGCCTATATCATTAGGTATCACTGTGAACAAAGAGCCCACATCCAAAGTGGGAAATATACAATCACTCAAGTCTATTTCTTTAGACCAATCATAGAGTTGTTGCAAGAACTCACTGGTGTCCTTTATATTCATTTATTGTTTACTCAAATTGCACAGATCTATGGTAAATCTCCCCTTCAGACCAATTGTGGCTGCTAAGGATGGGTAACAGAACCTACATCAAAATTTCTAGAAATGCATCTATGAGTTGGTTTTAATATGACAGGTACAATTATAAAGGATCCAGGGAATTGGTAACACAGTGACACAGAAGAAACTTTCATTTCAATTGTTTTACTATACAACAGTATTGAACTGGTCATATAACAAATCGTACATGGAAGGTCTTCCTGGGATTGAGAAGAAGTTGCAACCACATCAAGAACATATTGTGGGCCACACTGCTGTGAGTTGTCCTGTATCAGAAGATTCACCAGGAATTCCTCATTGGGGTGAGAGGTGGTTCTCATACCTCTCAAGTGTACCTCATTACGAGGAACGTACCTCATTTCGGTTCTTAAAAAGTTCATGTTCCTCAAAGTTTCTCAAAGTTCCACATTGAAAGAATCTGTCACACATTTAGTGTTTGGAATTTTTTTAAATGAAATCCATGGTAAATAGAAATTAATCATATTAATTCATTAAAAGTTCTTCTTTATAAGTAAAACCAGCATATTTTAACCAACCTATGACCTTCCTAGTTGAAGCTGTTAGTAAGCCATTAGTATGTGTTCCACATTTTGCCCATTTGTTCCACATTATGAGGGCTAGTGTTCCTCATTTTGGAGATGGAAGGTTGAGAGCTATGGTGGTTCTGCAGCAGGCCACTGGTCTCAAGCAACAGCAGCTGCACACCTCCGTGGAGATGTGATCATGTCAGTGGCTCTGCGGCACACCTGTTCATAAGTATGGTCATGGCCACCCATGGCATTTATGTTAGCAATGATTTTCTGCCATATCCTCAGCCTCTCTGACATATTGGGATCACCCATTCCAAGAAGAAAAGTGCCATGTTGACTTAGTGCCTCAACTATTGTGTTCTCTGCATCACTGAATGGGGATCTGTGCCTCAATGATATTTTCAGTCCTAAAACACAACAGAATGGTTTATTTATTTATTTGCAGTTTGTTAACTGGGAAAGTCTACTGGGCTGTGCAGAGCCCATTTTCAGTAGAGGCCTGGGGAGAAAAGCTCCTCAGTTACAGTAAAAAGAAGACAAATGAAAATAAGACAAAGAGAAAACAAATAAAAAGAAAACAAACTGAAAAATAAATTATGTACATTGAAGTAAAACATTATTTAATCAATAGTGGATAACAAAGTTGTAATAAAATTTAGTGGCAATACACTTTTATACACTGGTAGTATAGCATTATTTATAGTACACATAACTATCACATAACTTCAAAGTAACTGTTTCCATTTAAAACTGTTAAGGTAGGCAGTCAATAGTACCCACTAGAAAATCATACCACATGCAACATTTGTGAAATACTAACAACAGGTAGGATGCAAAACAAGTAGAGTAGCAAGGGTGACATATCCTTGTATGTGCCACAGCGGTAACTCAAATGTGCCCCCCCCCCCAAAAAAAAACAGTCCATTCTAGTTTGTGACATAACAGTAACTCTTCTTTGTTCCCCTCCCCCACAAAAGAACAGACACATGAACAATTTTTCAAATAAAACACATTGGAAATGCTAAACATACATTCAGAGGACCTGTCCCTGAAGCATTTGCACATATGCATCACAGAGCTTACTATTTTTATGTATTGTCAATCATTTGTACCTCTGAAATGGCTTGACAAACATGGCCATGCCATCACTACACTTCTAACTAATGCACACAGATAACAGTATAAAAGGCTTTGCTTCACATTATTCATTAATATATTCCAGCATATGCATTATATAGGTAAAAAATGACACCAGCCTGCTGGAGTTCAATACTCCTCTGTAAAGATAGCTTGGGAAATATTTTGTGTTGCTGAATATGTAAAAAGTATCCTCACCGTCAGTTGGCTAGCTACACATTTGCCTTTTTATAATTGAGTAGATTATTGATGGACTGCATCTGTCTAGGTTGTGTTTCAGAGATGCTAATTACAGCATAAGCAGTTGAACTGCATGCTAATCAACCATTCTGGTAGAGCTATTCAAGAAGTTATTAAACAGCAATTTAGACTCCATGCTGTTTTTTTCCTGTGGATTTCAATAGTAGTGGAGTACAGACTCAGAACGCCAACACAGACAGAATGTTAGGAGCTGCTGCTGCTTAACCCCATTTGTATGTGCTACAGGCTGCATATAGTGCTGCTACTGCCAATAGGCCTAGGTCGAGACAGAGAAGAGTTTTCATTACACATTTAACTTATCACAACAAACGTGACATGGACGTT
Organism: Protopterus annectens; assembly: GCF_019279795.1. NCBI lineage: Eukaryota > Metazoa > Chordata > Ceratodontiformes > Protopteridae > Protopterus > Protopterus annectens. Next base: position 61,626,623 of record NC_056735.1, read on the forward strand.
GTAGAGTGCTACAGGGTGGACAGGGACAGAATACAGGAACCCTATGACCTCTGCCAGCCTCAACTCAGAGTCACAGCCTTTACCTCCCCATGTATTGGCTATGTACTGCTTGCATCACAGTCAACCCTGAGCTAACACTGTGTCAACTGCTGCAATTACAAGGTAAGTCCTGAACATGAACTGTATTGTATAATAATATTATGACATGTCCTTGTATTTCATCACTTGGTACAGTAAGCAACTACAATGTGGGAGATTTGTAGAGAAATTAATGTTATATGTGATGGCAAAGAATTATTTGACTTTTATGTGTTCATTACAAGTAGAAGGCCTCAGGCCTCCAAAATTCACACATCGATACCTCCCCAAAGTAATGATAATAACTGTATGCCCTCAGTTTAGCAACATATGTTTGGAATGGGAAACATATGTTTGAAATGAGAAATTCTAACAGAGAAGTTTGAATGTAATAAGATGCATAGCAGTTTCCAGCTTCACCACCCTTACAAGATCAAATCAGCAGGATGAACAGCAAGGAGAGCAACATGGCCTTGTTTGTGACATAACAGTAGCTCAGCCTGGCTCCATCCCCTTGAAAGAACATTATACCCTTGCATGTTCCATGACAGGAATCCACCTTTGCTCCCCACCCCCAAAACAGCAGTCTGTGCTTGTTTGTGGTATCAAACCTTCCATTAATTTGATGGCAACTGCATATCATATTGTCCCCAGTGAATATCCTCACGCATTTTAAGGTAAATGTCATAGACTGGTTTATGCACTGCATGTCTCTGAGTACTGGTCAGATAACTGATGAATGACCAAGAAACACAGAAAGGTAGGACACAGCTCTATATTTGCAAGGAATAATCATAGCAGGTTGTGGGTTAAGTAAGTGCACTACATCCAAATATATTACATAGAATGCATTTACAAATAACAGGCCATGCCTTGATATCAGTGTACATTCAGTTGCACTTGGTTATGTGAGGAATTATATCATGTATTTGCTACAAAGGTGCTTGTGGGACAAACATGGATAAGCCCCCCTCCTGTTTTATGGCAGCACATTACAGTGAGAATTGAAATCTAGACCTGAGTAGTCATATCTCGTGTGTACTAACAGTTTATGTGCTGTATGCCATAGATTGATTTTACACATTTTAACTAATTATCCATGTTTTATATTTTTTTCTTTATTGTTTTTGGGGGAACCACTGTTTGTGTGATGTGTTGCTTAGCACAGATGGCTTTGGCTACACACATTTTGTTTGCCCATAGAGCGGCACTGCACAAACCAGATGACTGGGCCACCAAGTAGCAGACAAAACCCAGACTGCCAGAAACATTCACCAGATACATTCAATTAATACTATTGGCTGTCATCTAAACCAATTTCCTGGCAGCATACACTGTTGTGCACCATATTTGTGTGATGGTAAGTGATGTGCAACACTTTCAAATTTTGCAGATCCAGTAAATGCACACTCACAGTATGAGTGATGCCTGCAATATGCAAAAAGAAATCACTCTACATTGGTCTTGATCTGTGATAGGCATGGGTGGCAGTCCTAGAGAGTTTTTGAGATACCGTGCTCAAAGATGGGGTGTCTAGGAATCCAAAGTGTTTGTTGGACTCCTAGTCAATGAACATGGACCAAGATTATTGCAGAGGGACTATCACACCTCAGTTTACAAAGCAGAGGGATAGAATAGTCTGACCTGTGCTCTGACCAGTGCCACCAGTATCCACCGCACTGGTGAACGATGTAGGAACCACTACATAGTGGGACAAGTGCCCTTTTTGTTTGTTTTTCGAGAGACAGAAGAATGTTAGGGAAGGACTGTAAGAATGCTTGGGTGAGGTGAGTTGGGCAGGTGAGGAAGCAATTGCGGATAGACAAGACAAGCAAGACAAGAGACAGGAACTTTAAAGGACACATGAGGTGGGTAAACACCATGGATGGAAAGAGGGATAGGAAATCTCGGTCCCATGCATGTCAAGGTGGTTGACAGTGAGAATCTATTCCTGACCCAGTGGACTGTCATCAATGTCATTTCACTGTGCCATTAGCTGAAATGCCCACTATCTAAACCTCCTATAGGTGATCTACACAAGGATGGAAAGCAGGTAACTTCATATGTGACATACAAAGCATTGATACAATTATTTGACTCTATTCTGTTACCATTACTTTAAACACTACAAACTCCTAACAAGTTTCTTCTTTACTTTTAAAGCTACCCAGTTTATAACAGAGGCACACTATAGCACAGATTGAAGCCACCACTCCTTGATGTGTGCATATATTGCACAGATGAATGTTGGAAGTCTACTGATTACAGATTACAGAAAGTCATTTGTGCCACTGGTATAGAGGTATGAAGTTACATTCCAATAATGATGAAAACATAACAGTACTATATATTTGAAAAGTGTGGTTTCTGAACTCACAACCAATGATTACGTTAAAATACTGTACTGTTCTTTTGTCCTACAGACTACTGCATTTATGCTTTTCATTTTACAGTATAGAGATGCATGCCCACTGTTATTTGAGAATATGGCACCATTGCTTTGTGCTACAGACTAAGGCACGCATAGTTTCTTTTATGGTTGGGATATGCATGCTCAATTTGATACAACTCTATCAAATACCAACTAAGCGGTCATTAACTTTTAAAGCTACAAAATTACTATACAAATTATTATTATTAAAATACTATTTAGACAGTACTGTTCTGATGCATACATACCACATGCTACTCGCATCCTTACTAGATGTACAGCCTGGGATTGAACATTCGAGACACTCTCCTCAGCAGCTGTGTAAAAAACAGAGCAGAAAAGAACACCATTATGAATACCAGTCATGACTATATTCAGCTTTTAACTCATACAATTACCCACTGAAATTGATACACATTTGTAGGGTGTCCCCTGCCTGACATTCCCTGATCCAAAGGTTGAGGGTATCTTGCTTCCTCCTCCAGAGGTCATCAAATAATATCTGCATTGCTCACCTGTGTAGGGGATACCTTTTACATTGGTTAAGACCCAGAAACACTATTCCAGGCTTCAGATGATTTATATTCTGAGCCTAAATAGTCTTGCTGCAGCAACCTGGGTCCATGCTCCCTAACTGGGATGCCAACAAAAGTCTTGGACTCCTGGACACCCCAACACTGTGTCCAAAAGTGCACACCCACTCCAGCAACTCCATACATGCCTGCCATAGTTGAAACTCAATGTCTAATGACCATTTCCTGCCAATTGCAGTTTATATGCTACTGTTTCTCACCTATTGAATGTCTTGCACTTACTGAGAGTGTCTGCAATTTGAATTTGCAACATTTGAAAATGTTGGGCATCGCTTACCATCACACAAACACAGTAGATGAGGGTGCACAATGCTAGGCACCATGTTTGATCAATAGTAAGCAATGTGCAATAGTGGAGAGCAATGCAATTTCTATCTTATTAGGTATACAGGCACTTGTGTAAATGGGCTAGTCAAATTTACCATATATACAGTTCTCCTACACTTGCAGCTATTAAAAGAAAGTTGAAAAAACAGTTGTGTATCTTACACTTTATTGCTATAATCTACAATTTCACAACAGTAAAACAAAACTTGCACACCCTGTACTAGAACCCTGTACCATCTGCACTCCACACCTACACGTAATACCTGCTACCACACGATTAGCGAGGTAATATCTGCTATCTTAGCAGTTATTGTAAGGTTCTCCTTGTTAATAGCAGCACAGTGCCACTTACCATGTTTGTGCGATGGGCAATATTATTAACTGAATGCATCTAGCTTATATTTGTGACTGTCTGGGTCCTGTCTACAACCTGGGTGGTCCATTCCTCCAGTTTGTGCTCGGCTGCACTTCATGCAAACCAGGTATGCACAGCTAAACATTTTTATGCTAAGCAGTGCATTGAGCAAACACTGGCAAAAAAAGAAAGACAAAGAACTTAAAACACAAAAGTGAGACTGTCCACAGTTTTGCAGAATGTCCAGATACTTACATTATATATTTGGCCTGATCCTTATAAAATGCGTGGTTTATTGTGAAATCACCGAAGATTGCAGTCATTATAAATTAACATACATTTCTGTTCCATTCTTCATATCCTTCAGAAAATGATCCGCATTCAGTATACAAGTTTCAAGGCCAGTAACACTGGGGCTTGCCACTAAACCTTGCCTACGCATGGTGCACATCATTAATATTCATGGCACGAGGCTGAGCAATGCTGCGCGATGTGCAGTACTGCATAAGCGAATACACTCCATGTAGGGTCTGCACGGAATCTACACAAAGTTTATTGAATCCCGGGGATGAAGTTTATTGCTTTCTTGTGAAAACAAATATAAGGATTTTAGATAGTGTGAGGAGTTGGGGAAGATGTATATTTATATTAGATTTATTTTTAACGAAATGAAAGTATAATTGTTATAAAATTAAGTTATACCTACCTTTCATATATTTTTTTTTACTGATACATATAGGTTTGATTGGTTGTTTAATTGGATTGTTATTATTATTTGGAACATGGTTTGATTCTATTAGCAATTACTGGTTAGTCATTTGACTTTAAGTAAGTTAATAATTTTTAGCTATTTAAACTCAAGTGAAAAGTGATAGTAATTAATGTTATATTCTGATTTATTTTTATTTATTTTATTTTTTATTTTACATTTGTTGACCGGGATAGTCCAACTGGATGCATGTCCATTTTCAGCGGAGGCCCGGGGAGAAAAGCTCTAAGGGTAAGCAGATACAGCATTACATAATACCAGCATTACATATTACAAACAGACTATTTACAATGATTACATAAGTAAGCAAGTTAAACAAGTTCCACAGGTTAGAGTTAATCCCGAGCATAAGTCAGGATTAAATTAAATTACACAGTAAACTGGTTAACAGATTTTTACACATTCTAGAGAGAGTTAGCCAGGCTTGATACATTGACATAGCCATTTAGTAACATATAAATAAATAAATCATAATATCGATACATTGATATCTGAACTTTAAAATATTTATGATACAAAGGTCTATAGATATTGTTATAAGCATTTAACTTTTTAGTAGCTTAGTGATGACCTTTTTAAATCTGAGAAAAGCTATAGTGTTTTGAATGTTTTGCTGTCTTCTCATCATGAGAAGCCAGGTTATCGTTATACTAATTAGATTTGAGCTATAAAACTCCTTTGGGAAATTACCTAAAAGGAATAAGATAAATATGGCATACATATTAATTGTGCATTGAAGTACAATTTAAACTATATAATAAGTGCATGTGTAGTTATGATAAAATAAGTGATATGTTTCTATGCAAATACACTGATATTTTTAATGTATACTTTTAATTTCCTTTTAATTTTGTTATTTGTTCTAATGATATATGAACATGGAAAGTCTACATGTATTTGTTCAATACTTATAAGTTTCTCTTTTGCTTTACTATTTGCTATAATAAGTCATTCATTATTTAAAGCAATTTTAATATATGTATTATTATATAGTAACAGTGTTATCACTTTCATCATCAGGCAACCCCTGTACCCAACAATTAAAGCCAACTTTATTGACTAGATGTACCTCAGATACCAGAATGTAATAAAATAAAAATAACTACTGGCAACCATAATTTACTTTAATCCCCTTTGCTTACAGATACACATACTCACACATAGATTTGTGACTATCACTTACAGCCACTTGGACTATGACTGCATACTTGATGTATCTGGCTGCAGCGATTGAAGGAGTAAATGCATAAAAACTGTCTCATAGCAATTTATCTTCTCAACTCCCTGCTATCATATTGGTGTGCAACCATCTTATACAGCTAAATCTTTTATCTTAGGAATCAATAAGAAAGTTAAAATAATGGTGGATAAAGGACCAAACTCAGGAACAGCTACTGCATTTTACATCATCAGAATTTTGCTAGAATAATCAGCTTTGCATTAGCATTCTTTTATATTTTGAAGACAATTAAGTTTGCAATCCTCACTAATTTGCCAGAAAAAAAAGAAAGAAAAGAAGGAAAACACAGACTTAACAAAGAAGAGACCATCATCTGGCACTAAACATCACAGAGGTGCTGCAAAATCAAGCAAACTCAAAGACAATTGAGAACACATATATGACCATCAAATGCAGCCACTTGTATGACTGTTTACCTCAGGTGTTTGGTTGCATGAAATGAATAAATGAATAAGTATATAAATACCTGTGATGAATGAATTTATATTCTCATCTCACTACCATCAGAATAAAAGCAAATCACCGCACCACCTCCATACCCACACACACACACACACACACACACACACACACACACACACACACACACACACACACACACACACACATACCCAAATACCTATCAACAGCTTAGCTCAGTAACTGAGGAGAAATTAAAAACAATAATGGCAGACAGCACCAAAATCAGGGACAGATATTATCTCCACATACTTAGAAAGTTGTTTCAATAATAGGTTTTGCTTTAGTATATTTTTATCCAGAGGCTAAGTCTTAAATTCACATGTCATTACAGATTGCAGTTACTGCAGTGCAATCCTCACCCGTCTGTCAGACCACACATTTTTTAAATAATATGCCCATGATGCTAGAAGAATAAGTTTAGCAATATAATTCATTTTGTTAAGGATGTAAAGTCTGAAACTCAAATAACTGTCATTAGTTAGTGATTTAAATCCTCTGTAATTTGCTAGGAAACCACAAACTTTATGTGTGACAGACCACATATTAGGCAAATATCTGGTCATTCTGCAAAATTCCTGACAATTAAGAACTATGCCATAACTGGAAGAGACAGCCTGAGACAAAAAAATGCATGTAGACTGTCTCAGTAACCTGATTGTTTTATGCAGAAATCCAGTGAGATATTCATTCAGTGACACTTTTGTTGGCACTGACTGGTGTCTAAGCATCCCAGGAATTGAAAATAGCTGTTTTTTTGGGGGGGATCTCTGAGCTTCACGTAGGCACAGAGTTCTGAAAACGTACAGCAAACCAGTTGCATTTCTGAATTACTTTAATGCATTTATTTTGTCCTTTTAGCTTGGGGGGGGTGGGGGCTGAAGTCCAGCAGGCAATATCACAAGCAGCTTTATTTGCCTACGTTATGTGCGTCTTGAATTTAAAATGTATAGTAATTCATATTTTATATTAGTTAACTTTTTCAGTAGTAGGTGACTACTGTCTACTCACCTAATTGTCTCAGTTACATTCCCCATATCTCTCTGCTCAGTAGCCCCTCATTTCTTTTAAGGATTGAGATGTGCAAATGGGGGAATGGCCCCATCTCCAACAAGGCTAGGGGTGCTAGCAAACAATAGTCCCATGCACACCCTGGATCATACTTCTCCAGGAGCTGACCAAGAGGTTCTTGGACTTTGTCAATGCAAATGCTGTGGAACATATAGTCAGCACACCCACAATAGATTTAAATGTCCTGGACATAGTACTCACTAACATGGGACAGCATTGCACCTCCCCCTGTGTGATGTCCTGCCTTGTAAGATCAGATCATAAATCAGTTTTATTTTATGTAATTATAAGACCAGATATCTCATCAAGCTCAAAAATGCTTAAGAATTTCTCAGAGACAAATGACCTCCTACTAAGTGATGGTTTAAGAAGTTTCAACCCCCCTCAAACACAGATAACATGAACTCATATACAGAGATGCACACCAATGCCCTGTATAACCACTTACATCATTGTATAGAATCATCTGTACCTGACCAGATTAAAACCAGGTCATGCCAAAAAAAATAAGCCACCTTGGTGGACCCCTAGTATAAACAGGCTATACAACAAGGGAAATAAACTAACGTCCAAGAATGAGAGGGAATGGGCTCAGCAGAGGAAGAAACCCCTCTCTAGCTTAAACAAACACATTAGAGATCTTGTCAAATCCTGCAAAACTAATTACTGAGCAAAAATAGCCACCCTAGTTAAGGATAATCACAAGGCTTTCATTAACTACATCCAAAATCTAAAAGAGAATACCCAGCTATGAGCTGAACTGTTTGTGGCTGGCACCACCCATAGTCAACCAGAGGTAATAGCCAACTTGCTGACACATTTGGAGCAACCCCCCCCCCGTCCCCTCCAGTCACCCCCCAAAGTATACCTACCTCCATTCCTCAGACTATTATCTCAAAAGAGGAGGTCATCTCTTTTGCTCTCCAAGCCCAAAATACAGCATCAATGGGACCAGACAACATCCCAAGTTGCCTTTTAAACAACTTAAAACATGACATAGCAGACCCACTTGTATCCCGGATTAACCACAGCCTGCAAACTGGCTATGTTCCAGTAGAATGGAGGACAGAAAAAGTATTCTCCCTGCAGAAAGGGGAACCATCAACCAACCCTGAGAATTACAGGCCCATAAGCTTGACTAGCCTCCTCTGCAAAGCCTTGGAAATAATCATTGTGGATTTTATTAACAAGGACATCTCCAAACTCTGTACCCAACCCAGTTCAGATTCATTAAAGGTAAAGCATGCCTGTTAAACAAGGTTGGCTTCTTTGAGAAAGTCAGCAAGGCCCTGGATGAGGGAAAGGCAGTGAATACCAACTACCTTGACCTACCCAAGGCATTTGACACAATCTCCCACTCACGTATTATAGAGAAAGTTTCCCAGTTGGTAATTAACCTCTATATTACCAGATGGGTTGCCAACTGGCTCACTGACAGGACACAAATTGTCAGAGTGGGTGACTTCACCTCTAGCAAAGGACCAGTCAGCAATGGTGTATCACAAGGTTCTGTGCTGGGCCCCTTATTGTAATTTATTTCTCAAAAGTTCAGACAAACTTGGATGACTTGTGGCTGATGAAATTCACTGACAATTGCAAATTGGAAGCATTCCTTTAGTCCCCCAACAATACTAATATACTGCAGACAAGGTTAACACAGACAATGATTGGTGCCAAAGCCACGGATTAAAGCTAAATGCAAAAAAAATGCATTATTATTCAATTGGGGAAAGCTAACATCCCTACTAATTACATTATTCAGCACCTTCCCCAAGTGTAGAGCCAGTGGGATATGGTCATGATACTCGGGTTGATGGCAATCTGAACTTTGAGCGCCACATATCCACAGTAATAAGGAAATCCTTCCATATGGCACATCTTATAAGTAAAGGCAATGCATCTAGATCTAAGGATGTCATAATTTCTTTATACTCAGCCCTCATCAGACCAGTAATTGAGTACAATGCTCCCTTTTGCATGTACCTCACCAGACACCTGCAGCCACTGGAGATACCACAGAGGTTTCTCACCAATTAATTACAGGGTACACAAAACAAGTCTTACATGAAAAGACTGAAAGCCCTGTCACTGTATTCTGTCTCTTACAGGTTCCTAAGGGGCGACCTGTGCCTGGCTTATAGGGTAGTCTCTGACCTGGCCCTGAGGGAAATGTTATACATTCATGACTCAAACTGCATTAGGGTCAGTCATTCCAGGGAACTTAACCTAGCCTCTGATATAAACAGGTCTTGCGGGGAAGATAGATACATCTCCCACAGACTGCCACTTCTCCGGAACAAGAGTCCAAGTTATGTAAAACACAGCCCTTCCCTGACCCTCTTCAAATACAACTTAGATCAATGGACAGGTGACCATAAATTCAATCCTGGCATGGTGCCCATGGCACCCACGTCTGTCCTGGGCAGAGAAAGTCAGTAGTAACTACCATAGAGCCTTACCTCTGTGAATTTCACTCACTTAACTACCAACAATTGGGGCAACTCAGAGTAAATATGACTAGGCTTATAAGGGCCATTAGCCTAGTAACCTTTTATGAACCTATGAAATAAAAAGGAGTATCTACTGCCCTGGACTAGGGTGCAAACCAGGATACCTACAGATAGAAAAGGATATTTCCCTTCCTTGCAGCAATGACACAGAAGGAGCACAGGCTGAAGCACAAACTGTTCTCATAGTAGTTGAGGTGTCATGCTCGGCTCTCATCTCCATCCTGTGGAATAATTATTAAATTAATTCAAGTCTGAGGGAAGGAGGCTTGATAGCTGGCAGCAATGAGGGGAAAATAGAACCTATAAAAATTTATTAATTTTGAATACATATTTATCCTACTCAGGGTCAAGAGGAACTAGTACCTGTCAAGAAACATGAGTAAGGTATAAATACACACACACACACACTTACACACACACACACTCCATATGATTCTTTTGGCATATTTCCAATTCACCTGCTGGCAAGTAGGTTTTTTGAATGAATCTGATAACCTCATTGAAAATCAACACAGAAGGATGGCATACACCCAGAAGGCACCTAAGCCAGGGAGCAAACTACGGAACATGATGTGCAGTAACAAACTAACCACCTCACCATTATGTAGTTCATTTGTATGATTTGTATTTAAGTGGATAGAAGTGTGACACAGTGTTCTGCTTAGCTTATTCTATTTGTGCTGTGATGTAAAATGAGTAAAATAAATTGCAATGAAGAGTGTAAATTGGACAAGAATATAAAATGCTTTACTTTCAGCTATATGAAGTGGCCAAATGGGTTGCACAGGGAGGTTTATTGCACATTAAATGCACAGTCAATGTTAGCCTGTTGTGTACCAGGATAAAGCCCTGAGTATGACCCAAACTATCTGAGTTTGAATAGTGGTTAGGCTCATGAAGTGTGAAGCTAGGGGAGATGGGAGAGGCAAGACCTTTTGTCAGCATGCACGTCCAAAGGGAGGGAGTGACTAGATGGCTGGTAGTCAGTGGACCTCTTGTAGAGGTGGGACCATGGGGCCATTACCTGAAGCATGTCACTGGTCAATTCAGTGCCAATAGTCCATGCTGGGTATGTATGGGACCATGCACACTCCAGAGGAGGGGCATAGATGGCTACCTCAGTGATGCAGATGTTCATGATATTACCAGGGGGAGGGACTACAAGCTGCAGAAACTCTCCTCATGGCTGTCTGAGTAAAGGCTGTGCCCAGGGGGAGGGATTACGAACTGCAGAAACTCTCCTCTTGGCTGTCTGAGTAAAGGCCATGCCCAGGGGGAGGGATTACGTACTGCAGAAACTCTCCTCTTGGCTGTCTGAGTAAAGGCCACGCCCAGGGGAAGGGATTACGAACTGGAGAAACTCTTCTCATGGCTGTCTGAGTAAAGGCTGTGCCTAGGCTAGTTCTCATCCAATAATTTAACCAATGGGCTATTGTGGCTCATGCCGCACAGGAGACTGAATGGGCACGCAAACTGTCGACAGACATGCGATGGCATGGCAGTATGAAGAAGATATAAAGAAACAAAGCAGGAATGATTAAATTTGGAGTGAGTTTCTCTACTTGGCACTCATAACATTTTTCAGTCTTCTTCAATAAAGGGGCACTTATAATCAAATGCAGGTTTTCACATTAAATGTTATAACAGTGCAGCATGAAGAGCAGAGTGTGTGATGCTCCCATAATGCAGCAGGAATTTTGTGTCTGGTTTTGTACTGTTTTTACATCATATCTTCTTTCATATTATTCAAGGATTGGATAGATTGGTACAAGTTTGCAGACATGATTAGCAGATACCATTTATTCCAACTGATATGTGGACTTATGAAATGATTATCACTCTGAATTAATTGTGTACATATCACCGAAGGATCTGCAGGCAGAAAAAAGAAGATATAAGCATTGAATTAAATAGAAGGGAAAGATAGTTTTACAGATCTCATCTCTCCATCGTCACCTACCAGCTTTATAAGCATGAGATCATATTTAATCTAAAGCATATATTTGCACCCATATATGAACTGTTCTATTTATGTGCTATGTTAAAGAAATTTTTCTGAAATTGTGCTTGTCCATATTGTCTTCTGCACTCCTGGGATAGTAACTACATCCATCCTTGGTTAACTATAAATGTTAATGCCAGGATTTTTCTATCTTGGAAGAAAGAGGAACATTCTATGATGCCATAAGACTGCAATAGGTATTGTCTCTCTCTCTTTCTCTCTAGATAGATAGATAGATAGATAGATAGATAGATAGATAGATAGATGTATACATAAATATATATACATAAGTGTGTGTATTTGTATGTTTGTGTATGCAAGAAAGACCCAGCCAAGTTAGAGTCTCCACTGTGTGATACCTTAAAACTTCTGTAGTGGAGGCCCATGGGATACATGTAAATAACCTTTTAATGACATACCAGAGTTTCAGCTTCATGACGTCTAAATTCCAATGACTTTTTATTAAAGTTTATGGACATCAGGCTTGATTTTAAGCTTTGCATTTCTGAAGTATAGGAAAGCAATCCACTTATGCTTACTGACAAGGTCAGAAACTTGCCAAAAATGTCATGTCTACAGCCAGTAGGGTTTGAATTAATTGGCTTGAATGTACCTATAAAGACATAAAAAAAGAAAAAAAGTTATTACATAGTGAAGACTCTAGCTTGGCTGGGTCTTTTTTGCAGGTTTTTACTGAATGATTTGTCTGTGTGACCTCTTTACCCTTTCATTTGTAGGATATTTAGGAGAATTTGTAGGCATCTTAATGTCTATGGTCATCAGGTTTGGTATTTAAGCCTCAGGTTTGTAAAGTATAACCAAACAATCGACTTACTTTGTACTGACAAGGGTAAGAAAAAGACCCAAACATGGCATCTCTATAGCATGGAGATTTTGGCTTTATTGGTCTGAATGTACCGATAAAGATTTGAAATGTAAAAAGACATGAGCTTTCAGAAGCTATTTAGCTGCGGCAGTGGTATGTCCTTACGGGATCAGCTGCATGTATCTCATGGACCTCCACTACAGGAGGTTTAAGGCTTTGCACACACTGAAGATTCTAGTCTGGCTGGGTCTTTCTCTCACTTTTTCATCGAATGGTTTGTCTGTGTGACCTTTTTATGCTTTGGTTGTTTAGATAGATAGATAGATAGATAGATAGATAGATAGATAGATAGATAGATAGATAGACAGATAGATAGATAGATAGATAGATAGATAGATAGATAGACAGACAGATAGATAGATAGATAGATAGATAGATAGATAGATAGATAGATAGATAGATAGATAGATAGATAGATAGATAGAGAAAAAATATGATACTTAGACCAGGACTAAGACCAACACTTTTATAGAAGACAGGTTAGACATAACCAGGACTTTACCAGACATTAATGAAGCAATAGCAGTCATATGTATGATCATTTAAAGGTCATGTGACAATGATTACCCAGTCATTTTAAAATGATCAACATATGCAAGCTACCTTAATCAATTAGTCTTCAGCTCCAGTGTGATAGTAATGACTTAATTAAAAAATGGTTATCTGTTTCTGACTAAAAGAAGCTATCAATATATTTGTTTCCTGTCTAAACATAACAGGACCACCTTTATTTGATGCTGTTATATTTTCTAACACATAAAATGAAAATATTTTGAAATCCTTACAATTTGTGAAGTGTCTATATAAGGAATCATTGTCTTCTTTTCATCTCATAGAATATATATGTTCAGAAAGGTTTACTATCAAAATGTCAACATTCAAAACAAATTCTGGTTTGAAAGTCGAACCATAATGCCGAATTCCTGCATACTAATTAGGTCTAAGTGTCAAATCTGATGAATAAATTCAGCAGATTCAACATTTAGATCGAATAGCGATTGTGATATCTACATAGGAGCTAAGGTAAGTCTACCCCCTACCCTGCAAATTCACTGTTTTGCCCCCCTGCATCCCCTGTTAAATAAATATTCCAAGTCTGAGATCGCACTACAGTGAGGAAAGGAATGGATTTCCCAGTCTGCACTATACCATGATCTGTACTCCTAACATCGAGATTCATATCAGCAAATGCACAGTGGCATTCGCTGATACAACTGTCTTGCTCAAGTAACATTCGGCAACATGGAAATTGTCCAACCATATTTCGACATCCTGTGCTTGTTGAATGTTACTTCAACATTTTGATAGTAAACTATTCAGAAACGCATTGCTGCATCTACCTAACAGTTTTTCAAACATAAAATTAAAAACAACTTCCGCAAGAAAAAACATAAATAACACTGTCAATAAGACAGGTGTTTCTGTACGTATGACCATGTACTTTATTTCTATTTACATAATAAGGGCTGTTAACTACAAACCTACATACCTAACAACCCACATAAGCGGATACCTTTATTTTTTCCATAATAACTAATCTACACTGACAAATACAATCATGTCATCTTTCTAATAATCTCTGTAAATTACATCTTATAAATGAAGAAAATATGTCTGTTCCCACAGCTTTCAAAACTGAATCATTACTACTTATAGTCCAGTTGTTTCTTAAACTATTTAATAACTGTAACATCACTGCTAAACGCAGTGGCCATTCTGCAACCATTGTGATTAAATTAATCAGATGCACGTGTATCATTATGCAAAGTGCCAGGGGATATTTGTCTGTTACATCTCTAATGACATCAGAAGTCACCTGTACTTTTGATTAAATAGGGTACCACCTGTGTATAAACATACTCTGTAACTTTTGAAGATGTACTATAAATTCTTTATTATGACTGAATATGCTGGAAATTCTTATAGTCTTGCCTTTAATTACATTTAATTTCCAATTCTTAACATAATTACTGGTATAATATAATAATGAATTACATGGTTTCCTAAATAATCTAGTACAAATGTTCCATGCCTCTGAAATTTTAAAAACCTCAGCATCTAAAAAGAGAATCATATTATAAGAATAATTGGCAGTAAATGTCAAATAATTGGTGATATCTTTAAATATAATACATAATTTCATACAAAAACAATAACATCATTAACCAAATATATATCTTCAATAAAACAGAAATATGCTACAGTATTAATTGCTAGTTCAGAATTATAAACAAGCTGTTTCCCCAGTTAGCCATAAATGCATTTTAAAAAGTGGTTGCCATAGATCTCCTCACGGTGACCACAGAAGTCTATTGAAACCAGTGGCCATGAGATGCAAAGAAATTTTTAATAAAATTAAAAAAGGCTTAAATTTCAAAAGTAATAACAATTCATCCAATAACCACTTCAGTTCTTTCAAACATTCAACTACTGCACTATTCTATCTTTTTGGAGAGATTGCGGTGGTGGTGCTGCGGTAGCATTGTCACCTCACAGTACGACGTTATCTTGTTCAATTCTCAGCTAGAGCATCTTCTGTGTGGAGACATGCATGAATGGGTGTACCTTCGTTGAAGGTTGTGCATCAGAGCTGGCAACTCTGCACGTAAAAATCTACTGCCAATCATTAGTGGACCGGAGTTCTGCTGTGGCGACCCCTAACCGGGAAAACCCAAAAGACACAACAACAACTGTATAACAATTTGACATGTAATGTGTCTAATGTATCAGATGAATCAGAAATTACACTACCTAATGTTGTTGTGTCTTTTGGCTTTTCCCAGTTAGGGGTCGCCACAGTCCACTAATGATTTACGTGCCGAGTTGTCAGCACTGACACACAACCTTCAACGAAGGTACGCCCATTCATGCATGTCTCCACACAGAAAACGGTTTAGCTGAGAATCAAACAGGACAATGTCTTACTGTGAGGTGACAATGCTACCGCAGCACCACCACTGCAGTCTGTTTAGAAAATCAAGTAAAGCCCTGACATATGGCAGGATTTTGGTTAATAAAGGATTTAACAATTTTTCAATTAACAATTCCAAAGATACTGTTTTTGAGCCTTTACCTTTTTGATAGGATGAAATGGGAAGTTTTAAACATCAGCACAGAATGTGGGTACTCCAAATATATTTCGTAAGACCGGTTAACCAGTTTTATGGTGATCAATCATTCTGATTTTCTTCAATTGTTCTATAAGAAGCAAATGTTATTTAGGGTATAACTTCCAGAAAAGAGCTTTCTTCACTCGACATATTTAACATACATTCAACATGCATATCATTGCCATTAATAAATAATAATACACACTATCAGCTTTCATAAACATTTACTAGTATCCAAAATCAGTTGTCTTGAAACAATGTATTTCTTATCAGACAGACTGAAAAGTCTATTAATTGGCTTATAAAAATATTAAACAAGGGCTCTATTTCATGTTCAGAAACTTTTTCTAAACTATCAATCAGCAAATGTTAATAGTTAAACATAATTGTTTGTATAACATCAAATTCATGCCCTTCCATCTTTGAACCAAACAGTGCTCAGATACCACAAGACACCTAGCATATATTCAGTCTATCTCTCTGTAGATATGTGTGTGTGTGTGTGTATATATATATATATATATATATATATATATATATGGGCTCATCATCAGTCATGAACAGTTACATAGTATAAGTGTGTTCCTTTCTACAAAACAAAAATAACTTCCCCCCCTGCACCCATGTACCATTTAACTAAGTAATTTCATTTTGAACTATAACTGTTTACTACTATTGTTAAACAAAACCTACCTATACTTCTTGTAACTTGTAATTAATTGTTGTTTTTAATTGTTGTTTTTATTGTGGAGCTTTGGAGCTTTTCTCCCCGGGCCTCCACTGAAAAAGGATCTGTGTCCAGTCGGATTTTCCCTGTCAACAAATGTAAATAAATAAATAACCTAAATATACCAAGTCTGAAATCAGGCAATACTGGAGAAAAGGAAAAAAATCACCTATCTCCTGGATTTGCAGACCTCAGAAAAATACCAATGCCCTACTGAATCTATTCAAACTAAATTTCATGCAATGGCTTTACTTGTCATGCAATACATCTGAACAGCTTGTAATATGACTGTGTAGTAGAAATTCATACACACACACACACACACACACACACACACACATATATATATATATATATATATATATATATATATATATATATGTATATAAGATATATATATATATATATATATATATATAAGTCCACTTTCTAATCTTGAAATACTGAAATCTCTAATTTCTGTATTTTGAGACTAGAAACTCAAAACCTTACAAACAAAATATATATATGTGTGTATGGATCTACTTCATTTGATCGACAGACCATTTGATCGAAACTCATTTGGTTGAAATTTCATATGATCGAAAACTAGTACTCAAGGCATAAAACTGGGATTTGTCCCCCTCCCCAATACAGTGCGACCCTGGAGTTGATATATATAGTTAGGGGTGGTGTGGGGGGCACAGCCCCTCACATTGGGGGGTGTGGGGGACGAAGCCCTCCACCTATTTTCGTTTAAAAAGTCTGCATATAATTGCTGCAGCCTTCCTGTGTCCTGACAGAGTGCTCTTCAAACTATCTGGAGATATACAGAGCTGAGTACATTTTTCTGGCACTTCAGAGTTTTGTACTCATAATTGTTGACTGATTTTATATCATTGCTGGCTGACTTCAGAGTTGTGCACTGTTATTTTTGCTTCACTGTATAGTTTTCCAGATCTCTGCTGAAGGTGTTGGTTTTTCCATACCCACCCTTCCTATTCCTGTGTTGTTGTTTAAATTTGGAGGCTTTTGCAGTTGCCGGCCCCAATGTAGATTTGATCTTGGACACCCCCCCCCCCAGTCCCATCTCTTTACCTCATTCTACCGAATAGACTCCTTCTGCACTTGTTTTTAGTCATTTTTAATTTAATTGCATTTTTTAAACTGTTTGGTCTAACATTGCTACATACTCAAGTGTGCTAGCTTGCACTGCATTTGAATTGTTTTTACTGCTGTTTTTGCTACTTTTCTGTATATATATATATATATATATATATATATATATATATATATGAAAAAACAATTATACCTTTCCTGTAACTAGTGTAATCCAGATTCAGATTTGCTGTATCCAGGACTGTATGTAAACTTCTGAGCCCCCACAAGCTTTCTGTGTTGGAGGGAAGCCTTCTAGCTTATCAGTGAGAGTGGTAAACACTAGGTAACCTATCTACCACATAGGGAGTGGTTCTGGCCCAGAAATTGTAGTTATTGTCCGTTTGGACAGTTTTTCCATCTCTCACAACTTTCTGATTTAAAAGCCCACATTTGCACTTGTTTCCCCCCTTTCCTGTAACTAGTTTAGTCCAGATACAGATTCTTACTTTTAGCACTTGAATTTGCTTATTCATGATTAGCACTTGTTCAGAACTTGTAAGCACTAAATAAGCTACTAATTACTACAGCACTCAACCTTCCTCATTACCTAGAGGAAAACAGTTTTGGTACTTACTTTCCTCACTTGCTTAGAGAAAAACAGCTCTTGTACTCACTTTCCTCACTTATCTAGAGGAAAATAATTTTTTATTCAGGCATGTCCAAGGGTCAGCTCCCAGTGTTCTCTCCTGTCTATCTGATGAATCTGGGCATCTTGGGGCAATGTAGAAACTGCCTCATGTACACAGACAACCCTCTCCTCCTACCACCCAACACGACAACCTGTGAAAGATGCACTTATCTAGCCAAACTGGAGGTAAAGCTCATTCCAACCAAGACTAAACTTGACAGTCAAGAGGAGAAGGTAAACATTTGCACCACACCACACTCATCACATAGTCTCACTAAATCTGCACCACCAAAATCTACACATAGAAACACAAAAATATTTGCAGAGGCTCTCAATAATAATCTGCTCAAGCAACAGAGACCTCCAAAGCAGAAATGCAAGCAATCTCCACTCCCCAACACAATCCAAATGACACACAGCTCGCAGACTCAGTGTGCCACTCAACCACAGCCAATAAGGGAAAACAATGTACCCAACACACTAGTCATAGGTAACTCTATAGTCAGGCACACTGATGTCCCACTCACCAGGCTAAACAAGGTGAAGGTTACTATCAGCTGCCTGTCAAATGCCAGGATCCGCCACATAACCCATGCACTCAGGTCACTCCACAACAAGTACAAATATGACTCTGTCATTGTCCATGTTGGTGTGATTGACCTGAGATGTACCTCCCTGGACTACATGAAAAGAGATATGGAAGAGCTCTCCGATCTTGTAGCCCAAGCATGTATGATCCTAGCCCTGAGTAGCATTCTGCCATCACCCAGAATGATGCCGCAGTACAAGGACAAAATGATTGACTTCAACAAATGGCTATGCTTCTGGTGCCATTCTAAAGGGATCCAGTATCTGTCTGCCTGGGATGACATGGTCGACAGACCATGATGCTTTGCCAGAGATGGCCTGCACCTGTCACCCCCCCCGGGTTTCTGGATACTGGCTAAGGTTCTTGCTGCCCCTATAGTGCCTTTTTTAGGCAAGGTTCAAATGACAAATTCACCACCTTAACAGGAACAGGCAAGCAAAAACTGAGGGTGATGCTACTCAATGCTAGAAGTCTAAATCTCAAAATGCACTCACTCAAGGCACTCCTTAAAATGGAGAACATTGATATCTGTGCAGTAACTGAGACCTGGCTCAAGGCTCCAGAAAGCACCCCTGCACTACCAGGCTATAACTCATACCACACTTTTCGGCCATATAACCTGGACCGGAACATCAAAGGCGGAGTTGTGTCCATATTCATTAAGGATATCCACACCTCCAGGCTAGTTGCTCAGCATAATATAGCCGAGGTTATCCAAGAGCAACTAACTCTGGGCAAAACTGCAATCCAAATTGTAGCTTGCTACAGATCACCCACCATGCCCCAGGATTCCCACTCCTCTTTTCTTGATGTACTGGAAAATATTAGTGTTCAACCAAACACTGTAATAATGGGCGATTTCAACTACCCAACCATTAACTGGGAAAACTACTCATGTACCAACTCCTTTGCCCAACGCTTTCTGAAATTCATAA